>NC_051185.1:60108039-60189882 GCF_013339695.2 Rhipicephalus sanguineus
GGTCGTTACGAAGGGCGAGGCACGCACGTGAAAGACGAGGGGCGGAGGGAGGAAAAAGACCGCGGCAGCGCTGTGCGGGCTCGCCGAGTGGGGAAGGATGGTGGTTGCCTAGGCGACGGAGTAGCCTTTGCACCGGCGGTGGCGAGGCGGCAAGGCTCCGCGCCGCTTGCCGGCAGCGCGTTACGCGTGGAACGTGCGATCGCGTCCTCATCAGTGCGCTTTAAAGTAAGTTTCCTGTCGGTAAAAGCGTCGTCGTTATCACACTTGCTACAGATATCGCGTTTGCTACCTCGTCCGCAAATTTGCGGCTTCATGACGCGAGCTTTCGCCTTTTCTGCCAGTGCACGGACTTAAACGAGCTTGGCGGGCTTTTGTCGCCGTTGATCTCCCGGCCGCGAACACAAACTTCGTATCACGCGCGCGCTGTTCTTGGGTTAGTGCTTGAGTGCGATCTTTTCGACGTCCGATCTTCATGTTGTCTTGGACAAACTTCCCACGACAACATGCTGAACCGCAGGCTAGGCCTAATCAGCGTTGGTTGCTTTTCGGTAGCGGTCGCGGGCGATAAAAGTTGCGGTTTGGTGCGGAATCAACGAAACTTTTGCGATGGCGATGCACTCTGCACTTGAAGAGAATCATATCGTTAATGAAAACGAGGGCATGGTTGGCACATGCAACTCTCGAATGGTGGTTCCGGATTCGATTGCAATGTCGGACATAGCGTGCGCGCCCGTGAAATCGAACGATCGGTACCGCTCAGCACGTGAAATTTCGGTCGCGATTCGACATGGTTTCTGTGTAATGCGCATACCTCGAGATGGCCTGGAAGGTAGTCGGCGAATTTCCGCGATGGCACTTTGTTTTGTTTGCTTTTTTCCCCCGTGTTATTTCGTTGGCAATGCGGGTCTTTGGCGGTTAATTTTTGAACATTCGGAGATTTAAGAGGTTGTAAGCGCCCCAAATCGCATATGTCGATTATCGGACACGCGAGGCTACATGCTCAACACGTTTTGCGCAAGTGCAGCCTTTGAAGAAGGTTGTTTTGGTTATAGTGCGGTACCGCTTATAGTGCGGATATTCGCGACTCCGGCGACTTACGTTATAAGCGGTCTATACTGTACATGCCATATTTTTACTGCGAGTGTGTCTGATGTGTTCTCTGTAAAAGTAGTAGCTTGAAAAATGTTTGCTATATGCGGACACAGTGCAATGAATAGCATAGGAATATCGCACCGAAATTTGGTCGTTATAACCGCTGATCGTTATATATGGGATCGTCATAAATGGGTTCGACTGTAATCATTTCTTAAAGTGTTCTGCTTTGTGTTGAACCAGAGCAGACCTACCTGACATGTCCAGACTCGGAGCTACCATGTCTTGAGTGCGATTGAAGACTGCCATAGCCAGAGCCACGAGAATGTTGGCTGTGATAGCTCGAAGTGCGCGAGTGGCATTGTTCAAAGTCCTCCTCCCGCCTGGGCTCGCTTGGCTCTGGGCACCCCATGCCACCATTGCCCCCTTCTGCATGGTTTTCAGAGAAGAGGTAAAAACAGCTGCACACTGAGGTCTACCACGAAGTACTCCTAGCAACTTAAAACGCTGGGGAAGCTCTTGAAACATTGGATTCAAAATAATCTGTCTCCCCTACGTAGCAACTACACAAAAGCACTACTAAATAAGCTAACATTTATGCCACTTAGAGTGTAGAATGGTATTGTGTAACTCTTGGAATGAACGGCAAAAGCCAGCAGTGCAAACAAAGGCAGTAAACACATCCAAGCAAAAGGCCCCCACCACGTCTGGATGCAGTCTGGAAGCTAAAACATCTTTTTCTTAGAATTAATAAAAAATAAGCTGAGCAAAAGATCACTGCATTTCTACCTTCAACAAAGTAAAACCATGCAGGATAGGCCCCACAAAACAATATAGAGTGTAAATAATTTGCTTCAAAACAATCTTTAGTAGTATCTGGAGTTCAATACAAGCAAAAAAAAATTGTATACATGAGTGCATTAAATCAAATGTTATTCTACCTTGAAATTTGTAACACCGATAATAGTTTGTGTAACAGTCAACCTCCAAGTAAACATTATACCGCTGGATACTGTGCTTTTTATACTAAATGTGAAACCAGCGCAACAAAATTTATTTGCAATTCTTTGCTGATGGTAGAACTTAACCATGAATAGCGGTTGAATTCACTTGCAAGTACAAAATTTCATTGAAGTATAACTTTGTTAAACCATAACCGATAGGGATGCGAGGAAAGCATGCGCTAAGCACAGTAGAGCACGAAGCATTTCTTTGTGCTGTGCCGTGCACACGTTTGCTGTGGGAGTGTCCATGCAGTGACTGCACCTGATGGTCCATGTGTGCTGTGCTTATCTTGTTGGGCCAAAGCAATGATGATAACGCTGCTTTCGTTT
Source organism: Rhipicephalus sanguineus (assembly GCF_013339695.2). Classification (NCBI taxonomy): domain Eukaryota; kingdom Metazoa; phylum Arthropoda; class Arachnida; order Ixodida; family Ixodidae; genus Rhipicephalus; species Rhipicephalus sanguineus. The sequence goes on from NC_051185.1 coordinate 60,110,466, forward strand.
CCACAAGCAACAAGCACTAATCGGCCCCCTACAAGGAGGTGGCAGTGAATGACGGCGCAATGCATTTTAGTCAACACCTATTATATTTGTGCAGTAAGCTTACAACAGCGCTACAACCCATACACTGCCTGACAGATGAGGATGCTTACTGTGATAAGGTTGTTGGAGATAAAAAGTGCATTCATCAATGGCCAGCATCAAGCCTCCCTGCATTTCTGATGGTTATCCGTACAGGCATCAATGCATCACTGCTAAGTCGAAATCACTAGTCCAACAGTCTCTGCACTTACCGAAAAAGGCAGTGTTGTGGGTGCTAAGCTTTATGCAGCAAAATGGGGATTGCAGTACACGCTAATTGGTAGGTAAATGACAGCAACAGCTTGCACACCCCAAGCGCAATCCAAATCGCCCATGCCCGAGAAAGGAAGAACGAGTTTGCATATGGAATAGCCCTTTCCTGTGCAACAGGTGTCACTACAGTTTCTTGTCTAAAACATGACAAATTCCAATAGCACAGCCTGAAAGATAGCTGAAAACAATTCATGGACGCAGCATTTTCTCTTACTTGCAGTTACAGTGAGCTTCATGCTTGAGCAAAGCACTGCATGTCAACAAAACTACTGAAAAAGGGCTGTGTGGGCAGCGAAACTTTTCGACCGCCCACGTCACCCATGTCAGCGTCAAACGTGGTAGCCATGACATCCTTCCGGCTCTCACTATTGCCTCTGTCGCTCCAAGATGGGACAGCATGAACTTTGAGATTGGTGCAGTTTCTAAAAAAATTGTCCCTGGGATGCAAGCTTATGCAGCACCAAGGCCAACACCAAAAAGATGCTTTAACCAAAAACCTAATGGAAATGCATAGCTAGTATTTTATTTCATCTTACAATGTGCTGCAATGACCCTTTTATTATGAGTGGTTAAACACCAGTGGCAGAGACATACTGGGTATGCGCTTCACCAGGTTGGCACTGCAATGCCCAGCTGGAGGTTGGATTTTGTATCGTACGTTGACTGTAATATCTCTATAACATGGTTTTCAATATTACTGAGCTTTTAGACGGTATCAAGCATTAATCTATAAGTGTTGCTAAAATTGTTATTCGCCTTGAGTGTCCCTTAAGGCACTTAGCGAATGCATTAGGCCCTTTGGAGACCAAATTGGGATTCGTCTCAACTACATTAAACATAAAACTACTGTTTAACAAGGTTCTACTGTAATTTATACGCTTATCATGGCTGGAGAACTTCCATCTGAGAGAAGCAGGAGAGTTTTCAGCACTTCGTAGTTGGACTGCAGTGGAAAAACTACCCACTGGGACAAGGCAGCAACAAAGACCAAATGCGTTACAGCGCACCTGCAGATGTATTGCCAATGGTAGGCCGCTGCTTACGAGGCAGGCTGCCAAAGCCACTGCTGCTGCTTGCAATGCTGCTACCACTGTGGTCATCCACCTTGGGAGCCGCTACGTGCAGCTCATTGGGCTGCTGCTCACTGGGTGCAGGGCATGGCAGCAGTGTGGGACTGCGTGTAAACCAATAAAAAGACTTAGGTCAGTGTGTTCTACCCTTGTGACAATATGCATATTTCTTTTGACAGCACTGACCAAAATGCTGGCCAAATTATTTTACATGCATTGCCCCCTTGCACTAGTCTTTATACTCGTCCATTTGGCACCAGTGCTTGCCTGGACTATAGTTAAAAAAAGTGATGTTTCAGCCTTCTGGTGGTTGTTGTTGCAGGACATGGGAAGTGCGCCACAGCAAGTGTGAGCATACCCACCTAAACATTACAATGAGAGAACCAGGACTGCAGCAAAATAACCATGTAGTAAACTTTGCAGCAAGTAAAGTGTGGCCTCTTTGGGCTTGTCTTGTAAAAAAGGGCCAAACGAATAAAGAAGAAGCAAATGTACAAAATTGCACACTGGTTCAAATTCAAAGCAGAACGAAGTTTTTGTGGGAAAATATTTTATCATGACTCATCAAATCTTAGGCATAGAAAAAAAAATGATCATCATCATCAGGTAAGCACATTAGAATATCTTCGGACAATGAATTCAATTCCAGATTTTTTATGGAAAGAAAAGGTATCTGAACATGTTACTGAAGATCTTGTATACATTTAAAAGTTTTAAAATTTAGTTTTAGTGTTCTGCATTTCAAGCACACACATCTGTGAGGGTGTGCTCCAATTCATTCCCCCAAATGAAGCTGCCTAGCCTCGAGCCCACAGATACACCTTCCTGGGTGTGCACTTGAACAATAGCACACAATGAGACTGTTTGCCACTTACACTCCGTCTGTGGAGTGGGTGGAAGCTACAGGGTATGCTGAGGTAGTCCTTGATGTGCAAAAATATTTAGTTCTGTCACTGGCATTGCCATTGGTACATATAACTTGTTTTGGCACAGCTGAACCACAGAAGATGTTTGGACTCGCATTAGTAGATCTCAAATAACTGCTTTTAACGCATAATGCACAAATATAAATGTTAACATACCTCTTTTAGGTCAAGGATGTAGTTCCTTAAGTTGGCGACTGATGGCTGAATTAATTTGAGATTCAAGATAAATGTATCGCAATAAACTATGAAGGGAGTTACAAAGCATCAAAAGGATAAATGGCATCACACAGTCCACCAAAAAACATAAAAATGTGATAACTCCATTTCATACTCTGTTCCTGTTAGGTTTATCCTGTCTCATAGTGTCCATCAGGTGCCTTGTTTTCTAAGCTCAGCAGAGTCACTCAAACAGAGATGAAAGTAGCCTATGGTGTAAAAAATTGGCCACCATCCCGCCCTGCGAACGTGAATGCCCAGCGAGGCTGTATAAAACACCACACATGCTGATGGGGGGGTATGTTTTATTATTACTTTAGAGTAATGATAGTGATAATCGCTTTGTGGTCACTGTGGTAGACCGTAATTGGTTCCACGACCATTTTCAGCAAGACAACATTGTTCCTTTCGTCGAGCATTGTATTCACGCTGTTCTTCTGTGTCTAATTTCCGTGGTCTACCCATGGCAGTCCTAGAACGAACTGAATGAGTTGCTAGGCGGGTCTCCCTTTTATATATGAAAGCGGGAAACATGTGGGGAGAAGGAAGGGCCGTTTGACGTCATTCAAATCCCTCGTGTGAAGTGCAAAGCAGCTGCAACCTAATCTTTACCGGGAACGCATGGGAGGGTATGCCTTAAAAGTGAGTGAATGCGAGGTAGTTGGTAAGAATCCATAGTTAAAAACAGCGCAAAGAAGACGCGGACAAGAAAGAACAGCGCTAGTCCTGTGTTCTTTCTTGTCCGCGTCTTCTTCGCGCTGTTTTTAACTATGGAGGGTATTCCTATTGTTCCACAGGCGCCTTATCATCCATCATGCTGTTTGGATGCTTGTTTTGAGGTTTTCTTTATTGAAATGAATACCGAGCTCTAAGCTGTACGCCTGATTGAAAAGAAAGATATGCCGTTTGCCTTCAATTGTTAAAGGGCCCCAAACCACCCAGAGGTCAAAATTTAGTTGCGGTGGTGCAGTTGTGCACGAGTTTACAGCGAACGCTAGCGGAGTTGCATGCGTTTGCTTGTTTCGCTCTTTCCTTCGGTACACTGCGTTCATCGACTCATTTGTCCATCTCTCCGAATGCCATTTCTCAGCATCCGAGGTAAAAACACAAGGATCGCACACATCTGCTAGCAGAGGAGCACACGAGCATTTGTGGTGAGAACTGCAGGTGTTCCACACTGGTCTTCACCATCAGTGGTCTCAAAATCGAAGTACATTGAACAGGCAACGTCCTCAGACTTGCTGCTGCTTGAGCTGCCGATAAATCAACCGAAGACTAAGCAAAATCACGAGATCTGTGATCTTTCTAACAGTGCGAACCGCTTGGTGAGGTGGCAATTGTCATGCTCTAATTTGATGATACCAAAGCGTTTTCAAAATTCACAGCCAAGCTGAGAAAAAGTGAACTACCTAAAAAACACAACTTTAGTTCTCTTCCTTCACGTCCCATAATGCAGTACGTCCGCGAGCAGCATGTAGGTCTCAAAGAGGCATTTCAAACAATTGATAGCAGGTTAACAATGGCCAGTGGGAATGGTAGGAAAAGATTAATTAGGTTCATGTCCTCCTGTAATAAACGAAAATTTGAAAAGCACATTTTTCAGGTAATAACGAAGCCAGGAATCAGAGGAGTGGGGAAGGCCCCAAATCAATGCATAAGTGTAGTGCCACTCTCAAAGCATTCATTTTTTAAGCGTGCCTTTCTAGGCTTAAAGGCCAACTCCGGCGACGTTTTAGCCATGTTAAAGTAATGGCGCTGTTATGTTCCTGAGACGCTCCTGTCATGGGCCCGATAGCAGAAATACTCGGCATATTGGAGAATAATTTAAATAAGCAAAAAAGCGCAACACCGAAACCGAAACGCAACGAGCATGCTGTCTTCGCGTGACGTATAAGTCGGCAAAAACCGGAAACCATGCAAGGCATGCCGGTCCCGCCAGCGCGTAGTGTGAAAGGTGCGAAAGCGGTGAAGAGCAGACGCTCAAGGGAAAGGTGACTCCGTCGGAAATATATCTTGTGTGTGACTAACCGTGCCACGTGCACAAGCTCCTCGGAGCTGTCGGAAAATTGACAGCTGCGATTCCGACACATTTGGAGGCCAACTAAAATCGCCATTCCTCTTCGATTAAGTGGAATACACCTGTTTAGTTCTTTGCTTGCCTGGTTGCACATTCCACCGCCAGATGGCGCCACCTGTCCAGGCGGCTCGAGCTTGTGGGGTCGCGATCGCGTAAAATGCTATCGCTGAGAAGTTTGCGGACTAACTAAAGCTTCTTAATATTGCTATGGAAGAGTGCATAAGTTTGGCAAGAGTGGCGTTCAACATCGCGTTGGTAGGGCCGAAGGAATTAATACAGCCAAGTACGAGCTACCTTTCACACCAACGTTACTCGATTAGGCTACGTTGTTTCGCACGACGTGCAGCTCACCGTATACAATAGGCCCGGTCACGGTGCACCCTGTATATGTTACAGAAAGTGTTTCCGTACATTAATGCTCACGCATGTTGCATTCTTTAGCCGGTACGGTATCACCGCACTTTCCGTGCGGTAAACCGGCATTGCTAGCTAAAACACTCTAATATAAAGATGCAGGGTAATCGTTAGGTGCGAGTGTTTCGTGACTGCCAACAGGGAATAGTGTGCAGCCCACAACGCAACACACTTGCCACCATCTCATGCACTATACTACCAGGGACTGAAATTCGCACGCCCAGCCAACGAAGCGCTGGCCAAACACACACGATTGTTGCCTTGCGGTTAGCAGAACTCTAGTGGCCCCTCGGTTCCGTCACTTCCGCTTTACCAAAAATGACATCACGCACACAATGTTGCCAATAATTCAAGGAAGTGAGGTGGGGAGAGTCGGGGCAATCAATAATTTCATTTGTAATGAATCTGCGTATCTCTCCAGCTTGTAATTTGGCATAAATAACGAGAACATTAAAAGGAACGTACCCAGCGAATTTTATTGAGATCCATTGACCTCGAAAAATCGCCGGAGTTGGCCTGTTAAATACTAACTACAAATATGCCTGACAGGTGAAAAAGTGACAGCGAAAGCAAAGTAACAACCATGCAATGCTCATACTTTTATCAACAAAATAAAGTGCAATAACATCTGCTTAATTAATCCATTTAACATCATCATTGCTATGGCATCATGATGACGACGATCACAGAGAGTCATACAGCCGGCCTTTGCAACGCAACATTCTCTGAAGCCATCCTCTCTGCTTTAACACCTGCAAAACTTCGCCCAATATGTGACCCTGTGATCACATTGTGCTCAACATGCTTATTCTGGTATGTTTCAACTGATGCGCACTACTTCGGGTGCTTCGACAACAGCTCTTTGCTAACAAGCGAGAGTGCATTACTCTCTGCATTTATAGATTTATGTGACCACCACACTCAAATGCAATGTAACATGAGGGAAACATTTTAGGATGGAAAGTGTCGAGTGGTGAAATAATACAAGGAAGTCAATAGGCTTTAGGCTGGGACCACAAATGCATGACACTGCAGCCAGCCAAAACACAAAAGCAAGGAACGTATCAAATGGGTTTCTCCGGTATATACAAGGCATACTTGCTTGCTTTATTTTCAGGGTGAAGTTTCACTGTGGACTTAGCTTTTTAGGTATTTGCCTTTCTTTGCATAGAAAACCAAACATGCACGTCTTCCCATTTTATAAAAAATTGGTTTTAAGGTTCACTTTCAGGGGCCTTGTTCCTAAAATATTTAATACAGCGACAGTCATAGTGAAAAGCAACTAGGTCATGTACATACGCCTTGAAGCAAGGATCTCCAGAGATGGAGGTCATGCTAAGTGACAACTGCAGGATAGAGTTGTCTTGCCGGTGCTTGGCATCGTAACCCTCGAGCAAGTAGCGCCGTGAGCAGAGACCTCGCACCAGCAAACTCCACCAGGTGAGGTCTGCAAAGCCCAGCTTCTGGAAGGACCTGCCTCCCTTGACCTCCTGTTATGAAGAAGAGGAAGCAACCAATGCACATTAAAGGGATACTAAGGAGAAACCCTAATCAGTTCAGATTGAACAAGTATCTTTATCAGTATATTTTCATTAATTCTATGTTAATCACTTTTGCTGTAGGAGGCTGATTCTTATAAATACAATAAAGGTGAAAGTTCCCTTCTTTTATATTTGATTTTGCGCAGCATCTCAAGTGCTCACATGTCAGTGTGACATCATAAATTTCTAAGTACACTCGTAGTACACTCGAACTTTAAGTGGCTATTGTAGGGGTGTGCGAATATTCGAAAATTGCAAGTAACGAATCGAATACTGTTCTATTCGATTCGGCACTCGAATCGAATAGTGCATATTTGAAATACCGAATAATTTCGAATAGTTTTCGAATAATTTTCGAGTAATCAGCGCCTACGACCAAAACACCAAAGGAACGAAACGATGAAACATCGAGAGGTGATTTTCTTGTTTAATTCGCTAAGATTCATGCAGCTGTAGTTTTTACGAGACTATCGGCGTCATATTGATCACCAGATGGAGCCGCTTTTGCTTAACATTCCGTGCCGCCAAAGCGTAGAAGCTAAAAAGTCATAAATCCGCTATCATCATTAGCATCATCATAAGAGCGGTGGTTTTGTTTGCCGTGCTCTAAGCCATACATCGCAGTCATCTCTCACGTGCTCTTGTTAGAGCGCTTTCGCACTATACTCTCTTTTTCACCGTAATGCGAAGTGCCATTGCTCATTTGTGTTGTTTCGGCGGACAACGCTCGCTATTGCGTTCAAGTTGCTGCTTCGTACCGTGGCGCCCATGAGTAGCGAACAAGAGACCACACCGAGGAAGCAACGAAGTCAGTTTGGAGCTTTTTTGACCCGACTGGGACTAGATCGTCAAAGTGTCTCACTTGTGGCTGCGTTTTGAAGACACCGACCAACACTACCACGCCGTTGATAAACCACCTGAAGCGCCATCAGCTGCCCACAAAGAATATAGCAGTCGCATCGCAGCCACCACAACGACGCCGGCATCAAAAATGCCGGTTGTAGGCAAAGGACGAGTCTATGCCTAGGTTTTATCCTCGCAGCTAAGTGCCAACAGTACCCGCCCCGGGAGCTCACCATGAACATTGCTCATTTAGTGCCTCTGTCCTGCACAGTTTTTCAATAGTGGAAGAACAGGCTTTATTGCACCATGAAGTGCGCAGTTCCGAATTTCACAGTTTCTAGCCGCACACGTTTTCCCCGGAGTGTCGTGCCAGAATTGTACTCTGCAACAAGACATGCCGTGTACGAGAAGTTGCAAAGCATCTTGAAGACTTGCGCGGCATCCATGCAATTACGCGGATGGGTTTACTCACGCGCCTGGGGACAGTTTTGTAGCTGTGACTTGGCATGTACTTAGCAAGGAATTTGAGCCACATAACTTCGTGCTGCGTGGCCGGTCCCTCCGCGAGAGCCACACAGCAAGCACATTGCGTTCCCTGCTTCAAGGAATTTTCATGTACTGGGGTATCAGTGACAACCTTCCCTGTTTTGTTGTCACTGACAACGCGAGAAATTTTGTTTGCGCTATTTGCCCCCCGCCACGGTGGTCTAGTGGTTATGGCGCTCGACTGCTGACCCGTAGGTCGCGGGATCGAATCCCGGCCGCGGCGGCTGCATTTTCGATGGAGGCGAAAATGTTTGAGGCCCGTGTACTTAGATTTAGGTGCACGTTAAAGAACCCCACGTGGTCGAAATTTCCGGAGCTCTTCACTACGGCGTCTCTCATAATCATATCGTGGTTTTGGGACGTTAAACCCGAGATATTATTATTATTGCGCTATTCAGCAGGCTCCGTGGGTTCGCATTTCATGCTTCGCACATACTCTACAACTTTGTGTTCAAGATGCCAAGAAAGAAACGATTGGCTTCGCAAACATGTGTGCCAAAGCGCGGACCATCGTCGGCTACTACAAGCGGAGCAGCACTGCGAGGGCAAGACTGCAGGAAATACAGAAGCAGCTTTCCGTTGACCCTCCACTTGAGCTCGTCCAAGATGTTTCAACGCGATGGAACAGCGAATTTGCGATGCTAGCTCGTCTGCTCAAGCTGAAGACTGCCGTGACGATCGACCTGACCGGAAATGATTCGGTTGAAAACTTGACAAATGGAGAGTGGCGTTAAGTGTCGGTCGGCCTTTGTGACAGTTCTTCAGCCAGTGGAAGAGGCTACAACAGCTGCGTGTGCCGAGTCTTACCCGACGCTATCTTTGGTCGTGCCCCTCCTTCACTGCATGAAGCTGTTGCTTTGCGACAAAACAAGCGACTGTGACGAGTACGACTTTGCGCAGAACCTTCTGAAATCGATAAAAGCTAGGTTTCCGGCTGTAAGCACTACTGCACCCAATTGTCTTGCCACATTGCTTGATCCACGTTTCAAATATGTATGCTACGGTGACGAAGAAAAGTGGAAGCGCGAGCTCTGGTGCATTCAGTGCTCAAGAAATGTCTTGCCGTTCAGTAGACGTGGAGATGCCTGCAGACTGTAGTGCCAACCAAAGTGGGACAAGCCAGTGAGTATTCTCCATTGTGGAAAATTTTCAGTAGCTTGGCTGCAGGACCAAAAAGGGGGTGCTGATCTATTATGCAGGAATTGTCAGGTATCTTGAAGCTCCGCTGCTGCCACGTCAATAAACCCTTTTCAATGGTGGCAGAACGTAGGTAAGGCAAAGTACAAAAATCTGTGACGGCAGCAAAGCGCTACCTTTGTATTCCTGCATCCCAAGTGCCTATGGAGAGGCTTTTCTCAGCCTGCTCTAATACAGTTACCAGCAGAAGAGAGTCGCTGAGTTCGAAACACGTTGAGGAACTAGTGTTCTTGCACGGGAACTACCGATATTGTCCTAAAGCGCTCTGAGAAACAGAATTGCTTTGTGACGCTTTCAGCTTGACCAGCACGAGTTTGTGTAAGTAAATTTAGCACAAGGCAGATTTCGCAATACCAAAGTTTGTGGAAAATCCACACATAGCCCGTGTTATTTATCATGTGAGTAGTTTGCATTATGTAGGTGGCCTACTTGAAGTTATTTTGTTTCGTGCTTTTGTAAATATAAGCCCTTGCGTGTTGCTCCGTGTAATTTTATTATCACTGCTGTATACAAAATTAACCTCAATATACGTAATTTGGTGTTTTTGTTGGTTAAATAGAATTGTCATGTGCCTTGTTAACGTTTGTGAATCTCGTTTTAAATAGAACTTGCAATTCTAGGGTGATTTTTCAAAACCTGAATGAAGTTTGTCTATTCCTTTCCATTCAAAATTGCTGCCTTACTATTCGAAAACTATTCGAATAATATTCGATTCGTATTCGTATTCGATTCGGTTTCATCACTATTCGATTCGTATTCGATTCGGTTCTGAAATCCACTATTCGCACACCCCTAATATTTTGTGCTAGGGCTCACTCTGACTCACACTCACGCATATTTTCCTCAACCGGACTCACTCGGACTCACTCTGACTAAAAAGTTTCCTCAAGCGGACTCAATCTGGCTAAAACTCACCGAAATAATATCACCCGGACTCACTCAGACTCAGACTCATGGCTCGATCTCAGTCTGAGTCAGGCGAGTCATGAGCGAGTTCGCCGACTTATGGGAATAAATCGCCTGCTCTTCTCTCAGGAAATGAAGCCATATAAGCACAATTTTACTGCGTCACAAGCACATTGACACGGCCATTTGGTGATTTGAGGTTTGATTTGAGATACGAGATTTGGTTTATTTTCCCCATAATCGATACAGTTATAACAGGTTGTACAAGAAGAAGGAAAAAAAGTACTATTCATAATGAGGATAGTGGGGTAAAAAGCTGCAATATCTGCAGCTTGACAAGCCCCGCCACCCGAAACAATAGCTGCAATGTGCGGTACAGAAAGCGGTTTGTTGAGGTAAATATTTGAACTCACATTGCAACAATCAAGATGTATTTCCACACTCAAGATGTATTTCCATTAGAAAACGAGACTTTAAAAGACACCGTACTTAAATAGAATTTTTGGGCATTACACGTTGAGTATGATTGGTTAGTTTGAATTTGTTTAGTACACTGGGTAGGCAATACTGTAGTAGTTGCGACCCATAGTTTGTACGCGGTCGTGGAGTGTACTAGTAACAGTGTGTCTCGTTGTACGTGTATTAATGAGACCTAACAGACAGCATGCCAAGGAAAGTATAGGGGGTGTTATTTGTAGTAATTAGAATATAAATGTGAAGAAACTAAAGTGGACGAAAAGATAACTTGCCGCCGGCAGGGACGGAACCTGCGACCTTCGAATAACGCGTCCGATGCTCTACCACTGAGCTACGGCGGCGGTCATCTCCCCGTCCACATTATAGGTATATATGTGGATTGAAATTTAGGGAGTGTCAGTCAGCGCCAGTCGCAGCCATGGCGGCGAGTGTGGAACACTCTTTTTTCTGCCATTTTGGCGTCACGTAGCACGTGATCTATATACGAGCAGGCAGCTGACCAATAATCCCTCGCATACTACCTGAAGGCATCATGTCTGCCGGAACGAGACCGTCGCTATGAATGAAGGAAAGAAGATTACTTTTGAGGGCTCGTTTTTCTTTGTTAGTCTAACAAAGAAAAACGAGCCCTTAAAAAGTAATCTTCTTTCCTTCGTTGTACGTGTAGATAGATTTAGAGTTAAGTTTGCTAATGTATGTATGTAGCGGCTCTTACGGATTAGTTCTGATCTAAATGTTGTTAAGTGACAATATTCATAGAAAAATTCAAGTTTTAAGCTCTTAAATCTTACAAAGGATTCAGACGTATGTGCATTGTATGAACGTGTGAACTGAATGGAACGTACGGCGTTTTTGTGATATGATTAAGTTATGTAATGATTTTTAGTCCTGGTACCCCAAACTAAATGACAATAGCGCAAATGGGGAGTAAATAAGGCATGATATATAAGTTTTGTTGTTCTGGTAATATGCCTTGACATTTCCTTAGGATTCCCACTACTCTACAAAGCTTATTCCTTATGTAATCGGTGTGATGCTCCCAAGAAATGTGTTCGTGAAACACAACTCCTAGCGTCTTTGCAGAGAGAGAGAGAGAATTCTATTTTCACATTATTTAAGTGCAGTGAAATATGTATAAAACATTGTGTAGATTTCGCTCGGAAAATAACAGTTTTAGTTTTAGAGCAGTTAATTCGTAAAGTTTTTTACTGTCCAAGCGTACAGTCTGCCTAATTGTCATTTCCATTGATATGATATTGTCGATATTCGTTCCAGAAAAAACAAGCTTGTGTCATCTGCATAAATAACATATCTTATTGATGTGTCAATTCTTGTGATGTCATTTATGAAAATAATAAACAAAAGTGGGCCGAGTATGCTACCCTGTGGTACGCCATGTGTTATTTTTGCTACTCGGGATAGTTCCTTCATTATTGACACACACTGGTGTCGGTCAGTCAAGTAACTTTCAATTAAATTTATCACAACACCGCGAATGCAATAGTTTCTTAACTTTTGCAGTAGCGTTACAATGTCATGGTTTATAGTATCGAAGGCCTTGGAGAAATCTATGAAGACACCTAACGTTAATCTTCTGTCTTCGATATTTTTAATATTAATTCCTTTGATGAAGCAGCGCACTTTGGGTTGAGAGGCCACGCCTGAAGCCAAATTGTGATGGTGCTTTAATTTGATGTTCGTCAAAAATACCTTGACAGCCTAGTAAAAATACTCTTTTCTAGACCTTTTGAGAACACTGGCAATATTGAGGTTGGCCTGTAATTACCCAGATTATTTTACAGCGAAAGCTGTTATGAGACCACAACAAGGGCAGTTTTTGGCTCCGTAGTTGTCCGCCGCCAGTGTTCCTGTATGCCCTTGTCATTCCGGCGATATTTCACGCGGAGCATTTGCCGTGCTTTGTGGGATTAAAGCACGGAACGCCGACCAATAAGGTGTTGAAAGACGCCATTACATCCCGACCGGAAAATATTCTTCGTCCAATTCAAGATTTCATTTCACGAGTTCCACTGGCAGATCCGGCTTGGTGCAATCTGTGTGCTCGCAGCAGGATTTTGGAGGCCGTTCTGGATCGCCCATTAAATAATGCCGTGAAAACGGCGGTGATGCATTCTCGCTTACCCGGCTGAGGCACTTGAGCAGCAACGCCGACGCCTTGTCTCGCGCGCTCACCGGGTTCTTCGGAATGTGACGTAAGAGGTGGCGCTTGATGACCTGGCCATGGAACAAGTGTTCGTATTTTTGCGCTGGCGACCAGTAGCCTCGATAAACGTCACGGTCCCAGTGACTGCATACGTGCCTGGGAAAAGCGGACGACATGCAATATCCTCTTTAGTTCGGAATGATCTTCAGATACACCGGTAAAAGTTCCAACAATACGCGCGAACCAGATGAGAGAAGCAGATGTACATTTGGTCGAAATTATTACAGTTAGCGGACATCTATTGAAGTGAGGGGATTTAAACCACCATGGCAGCCAATAGATTACACCTTGCTTTGTTTCTGACACCAACAGGATCACCATCAGCATAAGGAAGGAAAGCCGATCATCAGCAATATTCCAAAGAAGATACGCGCTTATCTGCTCACGCTTCAAAGGCTAAATGTCTCTATTTTCCTGCATGAGACGTGTACATCTTGAATACTTTTTTTTGGAAATGTGCCTTAAAAATCCAACATGGCAATCTATTTTAAACAAATTGTTGTTTCAACTAATTGATGTTGTTCCAGTTCACTTGTTACTACCACTGCTTGCTGTTTAAGCCGGCCGTTATCTGTACAACGCCAACAAAATGTTCTGCGCCACTATGACGTTACCGCGCGTTGCCTAGCAACCGGTTGCACAGCTGTGCGCCAGCCCGCCTGCTTGGGCACTGCGCGTAACTTGGTCGCGCCAGACGTGACGCCACGGCCAACTGCGCATGCGCTTGTTTGTACTGTATAAAACCGGTGCGTGGCGGCGGCGCGCGGCGCCAGACGCAGACATGAGAAGACTGAAGTAGGTTCGCACTGTCGATTGTTGCGTATGACCCTGGAATTCATCTTGGCAGACACCATTGTGCGTTAACCTGACGGCCAGAAAGCTTTCCCCAGGGATCGGCGCTTGCACGGAGCGAAGCGACCTTTGTACGCTCTAACTTCAGCGCGGACATCGCTGGGAAAGCACAAGACATACAAACCACCACCCCATTCACGAGATAAGCGCGCACGCGGGTGACCACGCCCTGTCGCGCAAAGTGCACCTGGGGAGGCAGGAGGCGCGAGCGCATCGCTATGAGCGGGGCGATGACCTCTAAAGCGCGCCCCTCGCGCACTGCGCGCCATCTAGCTGGTGAGCAAGGAAGCACGCTGAAGTAAATGACTCTTATAAATAGCTCGCCGTCAGCATGCTGAAAGACGTACGCCTCGTGGCCTATGCATCTAACGCCGCGCGCTGCGGAGCGAGAGGTCGCCCGTTCGATTCTGGACTTCGGAAAAAACTTTTCTGAATTATTTTAGGAGTTTGCTCCTTATGCTCGGCGCTTGTCCATCGCCGTAGTAGCCGCTAGTTCTCATTTGCTCCCGCTAGCTAGGCTCAGCGCATGGTCGCGCGAAAGAGAAGTCCTTCTCCTCTTGTTCTTCGAGCGCCTTGATGATGATATTAACGCAGGCAAAACCACATATAGCACAGTCAACTGTTGCATGCGGCGCTCGCTGCACTCCGGCGCGTGCTCTAGCTTGATATGAGACCGCTGGAGGGCCACAACTGCGCGCTTTCTCTCTCTCTCGACAGTCGACAGTCAGTGCGCTTCGATATTAATAACATGAACAAAGAAGGCAAGCCGGCGGAGCGGAGGGCTCGCAAAGCAGCAGCAGCGCAGGCCAGCCGCTAAGACCCTGCGGTGAGAGCTTGTGAGGGCGCAGAGGGACGTCAGCATCGTGCGGACCCCGATATACAAGCCCGCGAAGGCGAAGCAGCGCGGAAGCGGCGGCAAGAGAACTTCGAAGAGGTGCAGGCGCGGGATACAGCAGCCAAGCGCCGAAAGCGGTCGCTACCTAAGTTGGTGGCGCCGACGTGCGCTTCAACCGTGATTTCCTCGATCACACGTTCGGCCACAGCTGCAATGTCTGCGACCGCTTGTGGTTCGACAACAATCTGACCACTACAGCTACTATAACAACGTGTCACGTCTTTATATTACAGTAGAGGAATTGTACGGAGCATTCACGGTTTACACGATTATCTCCGAGCAAGCTCCTCTAACATCATTATATATATATATATAATATATATATATATATATATATATATATATATATATATATATATTGTAATGACGAAGAGCGACACCGGGGCTCTGGCGCGAGAGCAGGACGCGCGAAGAAGAGAAGAACGAGGTGGAGAATAAGAACAGCCGGCCCACGAACGGGCGTTGTCTCTTGTTTCTCTGTTTCTTCTTCACAATGGCGCAGTCTACGAACTATGAACCGTAAGTGCGTCCTCGTGGCTCATCGGCGCTGCGGACCTTCCCTCCAAGGAACGATTATGCAGCCCGTCTCGCTACTACTGCCGGAAGCACCTGTGCCACCATTCAAGGACGGCGTCCAGGCCTCCTAGGTGGCTCAAGGGCAGGCTTACCCCGGCGCCGCGAAGACAGTACACAGCCTACCGTTGCCCGGGAATGCTGTCCACGCTTCCCGCAGCGACAACGGCTTACTCAGTACTCCATCGGCACCCGAGCCTCCTCTGAGTACGCTGATCGTGTCCTACTCTTCGGACGTCACCACTGGCTCCACGCGCGGATCGGCCGAGAGCGCCGCCGAGCTTTCCGCCACCATCGCGCGACTATATATATATATATATATATATATATATATATACACAAGGGACATGAGAGCAACGGCGACGGTAAACACCATTCGAGGGTGCCCACATAATTCCTGTCGCAATACAAAATTTTGCAGCTACAGACGGTGCCTGATACGCGTTGCGCAAATTTGTTTGCTAGTGCGCCAGTGCTGCGTTTCTTCGATCCACGAGACTTGCCAACAGCATGCTAAGCGGGACGGGCATTTCATTCTTCATCGACAAAGCAGGCGTAGCAAGTTAAGCCTAGAAGTACTCTGCTCAGCCTAATGACTATGAGTGACACGTTGCCTTTCGTATATTTCATCGCACTCTCTTAGGGGCCCCTCACGAGCCCCCACTGAACTTTGTTAAAATACACATGCACTTGAAGTTGTATACCGCAGACACCTTACCGAAGAAAGTTTTCAATTCAGTTGATAACTGGACTTGATCAATGAAATAAATATTTGCTTTCACCAAGGGGCTAGCTTAATTTACAAAGCGGGCACTCGCTGTTACTTTGCTCGGTTGGCGTTCGCGAGCGCTGCATGCACCCAACTGCAGGAGCCCATAAAGACGATGATGTCCGCGTTTCACAGCCTGCTAAATCTGATATGGCTCATCAACCGAGAAAGCCCTCGGAGTAGTAGTCTCCGTAAACTCGAACGGTACCGAAACTCATCATCATCGCCATTAGCGCACCGGATGGCGTACGGCTTCGAACCGTCTTAGGCGAATGCATAAGCCACCCGGCTCCGTTTTAGGGGCGAAGCTCCTCAGGGTGTGGGCTTGTCCCTCCTTTGTAGTATGTAGTAGTAGGTAGCCACGCATAGTGGGATGTGTCCACTCCATGTGATAAAGATGAGGATGACGACTGATGACCATGAAGAATAAGCACGTTCCACTATAGTGGAATGTACCCACTACACGTGATAACGATGACGATGACGCTGATGATCATGAAGTATAAGCGCGTTCCCTGACGATGACGACTGATGCCCATGAAGAATAAGCGCGTTCCAGTATAGTGGAATGTACCCACTACACGTGATAACGATGACGATGACGCTGATGACCATGAAGTATAAGCGCGTTCCAGACCACACATTCTCCTTCTGCCATGGATGAAAATGATCATGAACACGCTCTCGCCCTCGAAAGGCAAAACGGCAACGCCGACAACAAACGTTCCCCTGAGCTTACCGACATATATGAAGACCCCCGCGTTTGTGTGTAGGTCTTTGTATGATGATCGAGTGGGCAAAATTTACGGGGATTGACGGTTTACCAGATTACCTCCGGAGCTTCGCCCACTCATAATCATTCACTTCGTGGATATGGCGTGATTTTTCCCCCTTCTCTCTATTTTGCTCCAGCGTACACACATTGCGCCCTTTGCGTTGGATGATGTACGGGCCGTGGTCAACGGTATTCTGCAAAGCGCCTCTTTCGTAGATGTGCGACGACTATGACGTAAGCAACTCTCCAAGCGTGGCTTCCTCGAAAGGAAGGGGGCGCGAACGTCTGTTTTAAAGTTAGACCATATTGATGCTGCGTGTCGCACTTTGCAAGCATGAGCGCCACCGACCTATCTACAGGCGCCGCGATACTTGATTTCAAATGCCCATACCTGGTGAGTATGCGCTATGATATGTGCGAATCCGATGAGTTACGCAGGATGAAGAGGTGCATTTCTTATTGTAGCGTTAGCTGCACTTGCCTAGCCGGAGCCGATTTCGCGTGGAGGGTCATGAGCCGTGCTGCGCATGCGCGAGGATCAGTGATGTCACACAGCTGGGTCACCGGAGCTGGCATCTCACGCGCTCTCCGACACCGCCGCGCGCGGCTCGCCGCTGCTGGTCTGCGCCGCATTCGAGAGGAGTGACGTCGCAGACACTGGCGCCGGCGCGCGCGCAGCTGTTCGCCTTCGCTGTGCAGTCGCCGTCTGACAATGCGCTGGGGCCGCTTGATAGCGCCTCTGACTGGCGTTTGCAGGTGGGCAACACCATGGAGAAGGAGAGCGCAAATGCTGCTCGACGGCGCAGAAGAGCCGAGAAGCTTATCTCATCGGATCCCGAAGTAGTTGCCTGGCAATTAGCAGTTCAGCGTACGAAGAATGAACAGAAGGCTAATAATCCTAGACAATCTGGAAAGCTAAGAATAATCAGCTGAACCTTTGCTGACGCTACGTATATCCTGGTATAGCCTAGCTAAGCCACTGCAAATTTTTTATTACAGCCAATAGAAAACACATTACAAAAAGACGGAATAGGTACGCGAGACGTGTATTCACCAACCCATTTGCGAGGTATTAGCCTGATACACCTGACATATACACTGGTGAATACACGTCTCGTGTACCTATGCCGTCACAATGTTAAGTCGAGTGTTTTGTGACACTAACCGGAGATACACCTATTAAATTTACACCAGATGCATGAGAAATGAACATGAAGTAAATAAAAGGGGCTTATGAAAGGGGCAGCATACATGAGCAAAAGTTATACTATTCGTGATCTTGAGATCCTTATACAGTTCAGTTCAGATCCTTACACATACAGATCCTTATACATTTTCGTTGAAACTGCATCCATCTCCTATTGTATGGTCCGTTATGTCACTACACGAGTTCTTTAATCAAACTTCACGCTTATATAAACGTAGAGTATGGAGTGAACAGATAGAATTATGTGTAGAACAATGTTACGAAAATCTGGAGGAGGACGCCCATGACAGGTCTTAGCCTATTAGTGCAGTTATGTATGGTAGATAAAGAAAAGATACAACGGTGGCTTCCCGTTGCTAGGGCGACCGTATTAAAACCCACGCTGCCACTCACTGGTAAAAGTCGTCGCACGGGTGCACGCTGTAGTTGAGCGAGCGCTGCAGGTCGTCGTCCAGCGTGAACTGGTCCCGTTGCCACGGGTCCAGTCGCTTCAGCAGCAGCGCCGGCGTGGCTAGCAGCGTGGTCGCCGTGACGAGGGCGGCGGGCAGCACGAAGCAAGAGTAGCGCGGGCAGGACGCTGCACGGGACGTGTCCTTGAGGACAGGAGTGCCGGGCCGGACTGTGGGAGGCTGCTCAACGGGTGGACGGGGCCTCGGAGTCAGCTTCACAGAACTCCTGCGTCGTCGCATGCCGGTTGGCCTTGGAATGGCCCACAGTTCCGAAAGAAAATGCTCGAGGTGAACCTGCGCTTGAGGTTGCGGCTCGAGCTTCCAGTGCGTCTTGGTGGCTCGAATTGCGGGAACTCGGGGAGGACTTCGAACAAAACCAACACGTCCGGTTGTCGTCGTC
The DNA here is from genome assembly GCF_013339695.2 of Rhipicephalus sanguineus. Taxonomy (NCBI): domain Eukaryota; kingdom Metazoa; phylum Arthropoda; class Arachnida; order Ixodida; family Ixodidae; genus Rhipicephalus; species Rhipicephalus sanguineus. The sequence continues at coordinate 60,129,174 of NC_051185.1, forward strand.
TTCTTCTTCTGCTCGTGCAAGTTCTGGCGCGTGCACATGCTGGGGCGCACGTTGAGGTGATGTTGATAGTGACGGCGCTTTTAGGGGCGAAGCTCCTTAAGGCGGCACCCGTTCGTCCCTCGTAGTCGTAGTAGTGCGTAACCAGTCGTAACGCTAGTACCACATCTTGACCTCCAAGGTGGTGCCGGTGGGAGATTTTTCCTGTGCGTTGTTGAACAATAAAAAATTCGCAGCGTGCGCGTTAACTAAAAGCCGAATTCTACTGTCTGTCATTCCCCATTAGCAGCCATTAGCATGTTCCTGTAGGAAAAGTTAGTAGAAGTAGAAGTGTAAGTGTTAGCTAAAAGCCGACTTCTTCTGTCTCTCATTCCCATTAGCAGCCGTTGTTTACCTCCAAGGTAGTGCCTGGTGAGATTTCTCCTGTGCGTGATTAAACAATAAAAATTTTGTTCAAAACGCCGTTGATTGATGAAATAAACCAACGAAAGACGCCAGATGTTTTGTAAAAGCAGAACGAAAGAACGCCAGATGTTTTTCTTAAAGTGTAGTAGTAGTAGTTGTATGTAGCCACCTCGCCCGATCGTCAACGGGCGAGGTGGACCGGCAACGGCGCGAGGACCCTGCCGTACGAGAGTTAAATCACACTAAAAGACATACTTTGCGGGCGATACACTCTAGTGAGCTTTCAACTTTCCGTCTTAATGTACATGATAAAGAAATTATTTCTACGAAAAACGCAAGGCACACCTTGAGCAATATATTTGGTTTTGGGACGCTAAATGGAACCATGAGGCGATGCGAAGCCGGAGCACTTGCACGATCGCGTTCCGTTGGCTTTCGTTGGGCATGCTACCGACCTCGCGTCGTGGAACACGCGTCCTGTCTTCCCTCTAGCCTTGCCTTTAATTCGCACAGGGCGAGCGGGGAATGCAGTCGCTCTTGGCGCTCTTTCGCTCGGGAGCGGACTTCTTCCTTGCATTTCACCGATCACAAGTGATAATGAAGGGACCACGTAAACCAACAGTACAATAAAAGTTTGATGTTTAATATATACACGATGTTTCACACTCTTTATATTATGTACTGGGCGCATTTCACGGAAGAGTTTCACCAGTTTCACGGTTTACAGATGATTCCCTCCGTAGCTTCGCCCCACTCATCATCATTCACCCCGTGGATATGCTGTGATTTTTTTGATGTGGCGTTCTAATCTTTTATCAAGGTGGCTTGTCATTTCCTGTTGCCATAATATCAAGACATGAGCGTCGTTGTTGCCTGCAGCAACTGAAGTGCTGCGCCGCTAAGCTCGTGGATGAAGGTCCAATTCGCGGCATGGGGGGGAAGGAGACAGTTAGCAGGTAGCACTACGCGATACGATGGGAAAGAAAGAAAAAAAATAAAAAAAAGAAAGAAAGATAAATGTAGTAGGTCAGGCTCCTACATGCCAAGCTTCGCTTGCTCCCATTTTCCGTGTAGGAGGAGGTCTCCTGACTTTCTTAAACGGGGTTCCTATAAAATACGTACCCGGCTCTTAGTTCGTGCGACCATCGCAGTTCTTAGGGAAATTTCTGCTAAAACCATCTATGTATGCTACACGTGACCTATAGGCGAATAAAGAAACAAACAAAAACATGATTGATCCCTCCGTCATAGGAATTGGTATAACACGAAAGTGAAATGTGTCTCCACAGAAAGAGTCCATTGTTTATTGTACATTGATATATGAGAGCTTCACCAGAAGATAAACTTAGGCTAATTGGTGGTTCATCATTTTGAAGGAAAAATGGCGCTAAAAACGGACTACGACTAAGGAAGACACGACGCAGGCGCTGTGCCGTATCTTGCTTAGTCCTCGTCCGTTTTTCCTTGGCAATATGAGAGCTTGCGCAATGACTGTTGGTGTTTGGCTACTATAGCACCGTTGAACGTAGACGCGCCGAGGTTGACGTGTGGTGGCGCATTTCCATGCCGAAGACTAACGTTCACGATCACGAATAAGTCTTTGAGGTAGTGGAAGTAGCTAACATACACCTGCAGACAGTATATGGTGAAAGCCGCGCAAAGATAAAATTAAAAAGCACATAATAAACACTGGTACTTGATATGCACTGATTCAAAGCGTCGTCGTTTGACAAGCGAAACGCCAAGGTGAGCGCTCCCCAGTAACAGGGTAACCTATTCCTCTGCCCATGCACACCAACGCCTCGCTGTGCATACGCTATCACACATCCCTTTAGGATCGCGAGACGCAGAGTTCGTAGCTTGAGCCGCGAACGCGCGAAGGCGTTCCACTTCCTCCTTGCATCCGTGTCGCGGAAGAGGTGGGATATACATATAAGGCGTGTTTGTAAAGCCTCGTGCACGCGTGTCAGTAGCACAGTGGCTAAAGTGTTCGGCACCTATCGGCACGGACCGAGAGATCATGAGTTTGACTCCAGGTCATCCGCGTCAACGAAACCTTTTCTTCTAGTGTTTCTTCGTCATCTGTTCATGTGTTTTTATCAACATCATGTCCGTGACGGAAATGACGTCTGTGAGGTCTTGGTGGATCCCGACATAATACATTTTCGTCACCAAAAAAATTAGCGCAGCTTGCACTACAGGGGCAATGCTAAAGAGACGACAGAGCTCATATGGGCACCTATGTAGTCTTGGCTATTAACGCGATAGCGTTAAAGAGCTTGTTCCGCCGAAATTCTGGTGTCGGCGTCGTTGGTTGTGTGTGAAAAATCATCTTGTCCGTGACCGAAAAATTGAGAAAGATGCAAATAAAATAAATGATAAAAAAACCTTAGGTTCGAGTGAGAATCGAACCCAGGCCGACGGCGTGGCAAGCAGGTGTTCTCCCACAGAGCCACTCCATTGATTTTTTTTTCTTTTCATGGTATTTATTACAAATGTGCGTAGTTAGCATACATAGGAAACAAAAATACTCAAGGCGGCCTCTACCAGCGTACAAGCGTTACACAGAAGTCTTAAAGGGTTTTAAAGCTATACATTTTCATGAAGAGTGGATACCAGTCCGGCTGAAACTCTAATTCTTGATAAAAGTCTTTTAGCTGAAGAGCCATTTGAATGAAATGGAACCGTGATGATACCATGGGTTCCGCATGCCTGTCTAACATGCGGGTTTTCCATAAACTGTGCATACCCATTAGCCACTCCATTGCTTGGAACTGCACTGAAATTAACTTTAATACTTCACAAATGTACCCGTCCTGGGTACAGGTGTCGGAGTACGAGATGTAATATCGCAGTACAACGGGGTGCAAGCATATACTGCCATCGGGCGTCACACCATGTGAATTGCATAACGAGTTGGTGGTTTAAAGCCGGCCACCCATTACAAAAGGCACACATATTACAGCGCGTATTCCCTTACGAAGACGTAGTGGGTGCATGGCAACTTCGAAAAAGTATCACGCGCGTAATTGCTGCTGGTTTAAAGCATGCCACCCATTACAAAGGGCATACGCATTAGTGCGCGCATTCTCTTACACACACGTAGTGGGTACACTGTTGTCAAAAAAGTGCTGTTGAAGAGAGCGGAAACCTTTACCTTTACTATAGGTATATCGAGCGTGTGTGTGTGTGTGCGTGCGTGTCTGAGACCAGACGACTCAACATAATGACAGGTGAAATAGAGCACGATGAGGATGGGGCCGGATATCGCTATCGCGTTCACAGCTGTAACAAGTGACACTAAAATAAAAACCCACGATCTACAGCTGCGGTTCGAACCCGGGCCTTTTGAGTGGGAAGCGGGCATTCTACCTCTGCTACACCTTGGTGGAGCCGCGTGCAACTCTTAAACGACGACACATTGCAGACTACCGATCGCAGCGCCACAAGCGGATTGAACCCGTTTGGACTTCACTTTTCGAAGCTCGTTCCGAGCACTCACTTGTTCTAGTACACTCTAGTTTGGATTAAGAGCGGCGTTTTGAACAGATGCGTTTCTTGCCGCAGTGTGCCGCCCCGTGCCGGCGCCGTGCTCCACAGTATGCTGACAGCAGCCACACAGAGTGCAGCCACACTATAGCGCGCAGAGGAATCGCGTTTCATCACGCGCGCTCAAGCTCGTGACTCGCACTGACATAACTTCCCGCCACGCCGTCCCTCCCTGAGTAGCTTCCATCGCGCTCGTCGACAAATCCCTGTAGATCCGCTCGTTGTTGACGGAGAAAAATTGGAAGTCACGAACTGACAAACACGGGCGCAAGTTCGCGTCATCTTTTCGTCCCCGTCCTTTCTGCGCCTTACCAATTTTTCTCAAGTAATGAACCAACTAGCTCAGCAATAAGCCCTGTTAAGCTTGTTGACAGATTCGAGAAATATTTCTGGCAACAGATTCACGAGGCAATAAAATCCGATACTGAGGTCATTCAGTGATTACTTGGAAAAGTGGCTCAGGACCCCTTCAAACGCCTCTTGCTCGTATCAACTACTGAAGCAGTTTGTACGTTTGTCCACTTTGAAACCTAGCGCTCCTGGATCCAGGAAGCTGCACTGAACCTGAGTTAATACTACACAATTCTGACAATACAAACTCGGTTTTAGTGAAACTTGACCTAGAATATTCAGTTGCGCTTCTTTGTAATTCTTTTAACGTCTTCTTCTTAATTGAAATGGAGAAAAAAATCTAGGGACTTTAGCAACCTTGGTCCGTTTTGAAAGCTACCTAGCGCCCCCTGGCGGAGAAGTCGTGAAAATAGTCGCTTCCACCGCACCGGGGTGTCCAAGAGGCCCTGTAGCCCGGGCAAGGACTGGGGCCCGACCAATAGGGCCCAGGAGTAAGGACTTCAGGACTTCCGTATAGTATCTAACAAAGTTTTTCGCAAAAACAAGATGATGTACTAAACCTGTTTGTATTATTAGAGAGTTTTAGTGCCGGGGACCCTACGTCCAGGGGCGTAGCCAGGGGGGGGGGTTGGGGGTTCAACCCCCCCCCCCCCGAAATTTTTCAGTTTTGCTTGCGTATATATACACGTGCACATACAAACGCACGCACGAACATACATAAAGTATGGTTGAACCCCCCCCCCCCCCGAAAAAATTTCTTGCTACGCCTCTGCCTACGTCACTTGCGTACGCACGCTCTCACGTTCCTTTGTGTTTCCAGCCGCACCGAAGAATAGGGGAGACCCACGTCGTAGGAGGCGCTGCGGTGCCGGGCGCTGTCGATGAATGTGGGGAGATAACTCATTACTCGACTGTTGACCCCTTCACTGTCCCCTTCAAGCTGCCTTGAAAACGCGTTGCTTTGCTCGCACGTTGCACGTGTTCTGAACATGTTTTTGAGAGTTTCGCGTCGCGAGCGGTTAGGATGTACACTTAACAGTACGTTATGTTGGGCTAGTTGGTGCATCGTTACTTGAAATACGTGGCGCAAGGTTGCAACTGAGAAGAAACTTTCTGTCTATTCTTGTTTTTTTTCTCAGTTGCGACCTTGCGCCACGCATTTCAAGTAGCATGTTCACGCTTCTGTCCGCGTATAAAGAGATCGCCGCAATTGAAGATTTTTTCGTGGCAGCAATTTGGCGAAAGGTCAGTGTCTGCTCAGTTCTCATCATCTTGCATTGCTGGGTCAGCTTGAGGAATACCTTGCGACACAGCCTGCTCCACGCAATTTTGTGCTCATCTGGCTGCCCTCACAGAACGACGCTTGCACCTAATCAAAATAAGGCTGTGGCAGGGATTAGATCGCGCCATTTACTACAACGTTTGTACGTTGGAGTTTTTTTTTGTCTAAAATATTGTATGGTGACCGACATTGAGCATATCTAGAGTGCACCAATAACAATATTTGTTATCTTCAAGTATGAAATGTACATGAAGTCTCAAAGTGACTACACGTTTAGGGGGTTCCGTGATCCCGTTAGTAACGCCATTACATTCACAAAATAAAACAAGTATTCCACACGAAATGAAACTATAAAAACAAGTGCGATGGCAAAATGCCTCATTAAAAAAAACTAGCAATTGTGACCATCTGTGTGCACAGAAATATTTCACGTAAGAAAATTTATTGATCAAACATTTTGCGTAGTCCGTTGCTTGAATCTTTTTTTTACTTTGAATGAAATGCATCCAAAGAGCAATGTGCATGTTACTAACCGTGTTCCAATCTTGCCCTTAAAATTTGGCGGTGTGAAAGTATCATGTTTGATAAATACCCTTCTATTCTAGCTTTACTTGATAATTGCGCGTGCGCGGAACAAATTCTCGCTGAGCGTGAATTCAGGAATTAACAGTTTTAAGAAAATGCTTTAAAATGCATAGTCAGTTATGCGCTTCACTGCCTATCATACCTCTGCGCCGTTTCTGCGTGAAGTGCCCGTGTCTTGTAAGCCGGTGGAAACATTGTCGGCACATAGGAAGGGTGCTGACTTGAGTCATATTTGGAGTTTCCCACAAAATGTCTGCTACAAATCATTGTGGAAGCTTTTGGCAAGCACACACTTCCACCGACGCTGCGTAGATATAAAAAATATATAACCACGCATCACAAATACCACATGTTCACACAACTTCAAGTATTACCTCCCCAACAATATCGAATAATTGTAGCAGCATAAACATATTTCTTCGCAATTTTTTAACAGTGCCCTAAAGACAGAAGTTGGAAGTATTATGGGCTTTTAAGGTGCGGACGTGTATCTCCCAGTAACTCGATATATTGGAGTGGTGACGCAGGAATTAACACCAGTTATGTTTAATGCATCGTGGGCGTGCTCATTTTTATTTTTAAAAAATGTTTATTTACTTTTTTCGGCGCACTGCTGTAATCCATGCCTGTCGTCTGCTTTTTTCGTACCATCTAATTGGGGAATCGGTAAAGAATCACTGGTGGAGTCGACCCCTTCGTGTTTGCATGGCCATTGTGACAGCTGACGACGCAGCAGTAGTTCCCTCCTTTCTGTCGGGGTGACAACGCGGAACAAGACGTGTTTCACGTGCAGCGCGCGCTTCGTAAATGCGTGGGAACCAAAGAGAGCGGAGAGGTCGTAACAGGCTATGGTTGTACGCTTTTTCCGGCAGGGGAATGACAAGCGCTGGCGTCGGCAGGCACGCTTGAGCGGGTCTCCCCTATAAGTCTACTCTACACTCTACATCCAAGGAGAACGTAAAGGGACTCTACACCCAAGGAGAACACAAAGGAACTCAAGGGCTTACGTACGCAAGCCGCTTTGGGGTCCGCGGCACTAAAACACACATAAACCTCAGAATACAAACGCGGTTTCTGTAAAACTTAACCCATAATTTCGAGCTGTACTTCTTTTCAAATCTTGCTGAAGTCACATTAAACACAAAGACATTTGTTTCTGGCGTAAGGGTTTAAGAAAACGCTCTTCTGCAGTTACTGCGGTATTATTTTCAGAAGCTTTTTTAAGTGACTAATAGGCTCTCCTAGAGTGATTGCTGCGGCTCCGTACAGTTATAGGCATAAGTGCCGTGCATAATAGTTCGTTTCCCGAAAGCGTTCAGTTATTGGATACCATATCGTAGGTCCGAGCAGTAGTGCTGTTCAGGCTCTGATTCCCATTGTAGAGCACACCGTACTCTGAATCGCTAACAGTCCTTTCTACACTCGCCTTAGTTGTTCAGCCGTGGTCAAGGACATTGTGTTCCTCGATTCGGGTGTCGTGCTTCACTCGACCGCATTGAGTAAAGCGCCAACGGTACACTGAAAAATGGCGCAGAATTGCTGTGACAAATTATCCGTCATACGCCATGAGCCTTTCATGCGCTTGCGCCATGAGCCTAATTGACATGAGTGAGTCGAATTGGAGCATTGTGGGGAAGGACGTTCTGGAATACGGGGTGTCAATTATAGTGAAGCTGGTGATGGTGGTGTTCATCGCCAAGGAAACAACACATGACGCACTCACACGAAAAAATTGGGGGAACCTTAAGCTCGCCTTCAAGAGTAGAACGCGATAGCGAAATCCGGCGCCTAGTGCGCACTTCAACCACTAAGTGTATACTTGTTAAAGTGTTGTTACACACACACACACACACACACACACACACACACACACACACACACACACACACACACACGCGCGCGCGCGCGCGCACGCACGCACGCACGCACGCAAGACACACACACGCGCTCGCGATGTATCTATAGAAATGGTACAGGTTTTCGATCTAAAGCACTTCCTGTGCTAGAACGGCGGAACCATAGAGGCTCTGCTGTAGTAGCACGGCGGCGCGCGCACACCGCCGCGCGCGCCTATGATCCAGGCGGCCGTGGTGGTCAAACCATGTTTCTAACAATGCGTCACAGATGGCAGCACATTATGTAATGTTTGCTGTTTGCTTGATATGTTTTCCGCTAGATGGACATAGTTGTCCATTTTTGGAGCTGTTTGAAAGTTTGTGTGCTTGCTTTTAGCGCCTATGGGTGCACTATCCCGGCTTTTTTCGAAGCATGGCGTCGCGCAAGAAACATAGTTTGATGGCCTCGCCAATGCGCCTACAAATCGCCGAATGGGCTCATTTTCGTCGTGACACCTGCCGAACAAAATGGGTTGAGAAGACTCCTTCCTCTACATTGCATTTATGTAGTGTATTTTTTCCGAAGCAATTGCAAATAATATCGTGGCTTTGTGGTAGGACACCTGCTTGCCATGCAAACAGCCGGGGTTCGACCCTCAATGAGACCGAAGATTTTTGTTGTTCATTTTATTTGCATCTATCTCGATTTTTCGTTCACGGACGATTTTCCGCTCACAAGCGACACCAACGCCGATGCCGACGGCGGAATTTCTGCGAAACGAGCTCTTTAACGCTATCGCGCTAAAACCTTCCTCACCCATACCTGGCGCTCGTCAAACGCGCGCATGCTTGCCCAATGTCCGTGAACCGAACTGAAAAATGCGAATGCTGTTGCTGCTGTTGTTGTTGTCCCGCATACACCTGTCTCAATCTACCCCCTGGGCGCCGTCCATGAATCGGATGTTGCCTTGATTAAGAAAGAATTAGTTTACAGAAGGAATAGGAGATATAAAAGCGAATAGTTTAGCTGTAACTCGTTAATGACAGAAAGAAACAATCTCGTTAGATGGGTCATAATTGGCCACAACCCGGTTAATTCGGACGATCCGGGGAGGGCGCCGAGCGTGAAGCACAGCTTATGCGCGACGCAAAATAGCGACGACGTTCGCGGACAATCGAGACGAGGCGACACGGTCCGCACCGACATCGTCATCATTGCGAACCGCATGGTAATGACCGAGAAGCCAAAGCACTTCTTGCCTATTTACGTTTACTACCGCGTGTGACACCTCATTAGCCTCGGGTGTTCGAAAAGGCGTGATCGCCATGCACAACCGCGTTACTGGCGACCAACGCTTCATCGGCTGCGGCAGGTTTCTTTCCTTTACCGGCGAAAAAAAAAAGTATCGTCACGGGCGCGAGGCGGTGGCGGTAGTAATTAGGGAGGGGTGCAGAGTACGTTTCGGGCTAGTTAAGACATGGAGGACTTGTGCAGAGGTCGCACTGGGAAAGAAGTCACAGGATGCCGAAATTGAGGCTTATACGCTGCTGTCATGCAAAACAAGTACAGCATATACGTATTCATAAAGAAAATAAAAGTGTATTGATATAATAGACATTTGTTCATAGTTTTGTTGATACTTTCGGTAATTCGGAACTCGGTTAAATAGGATATGTTTTCCGGTCCCGTGAAATCGGAATTCTCGAGTTTTCACTACATATATATGCCGGGTGTTTCAAGAAATGTGTCCAAAACCTTTAAAAATAAAAAAAATACGATATTTCTTCGCTGACTTCACAAATGCTTATTCTGTAGCAGCAGGCCCATTAAGATGACCAAAGACATCATTGGCAACAGTAAATGAAAAAGTTAAATTAGTCGGTTATGTCAAATGGGAGAATTGATGTTCTGCATACGAAGAACCCATCGCAGGTTTGATATTTAAAAAAAGCGGCCTTTAGCAATTATTGAGGCGTAATAAAATTCAACTTAATTCAACGGCGAAAGCGAAACCGTAGCATCGATGAGCGCAACAAGCAGACGATCAGAATGACGTCACTGTTCAAGACAGCTATTGCAGAGGCGTAGTTCTTCCGCGTTGGTTAACGCATGTGTACCATGCGTGCTCTAACTTCAAGCGTAGCCCGCACAGCCACACAACGAAGTCGGTGGATGGTTGATACACCGACGCTCACTCATTCTGGACGTCTCTGAACAACATGGCAGGTGCGCTCTTTCGTGTTTCGGTTTCGCCGCTGAGTTTGAGTGAAATTCAATACTTCGCAATTTTACCAGAGGTTGCTTTTTAGAAATTTCAAACCTGGAATGTGTTTTTCGCACGAAGGACTTCAATTTTTCTATTTGTCATATCCGCCTACTCCACCAATTAAAAAGTTGATAATTTAACTTTCTTAATTACTGCCCCAAATGATGTGTTTACCCGATCTAAAATGCCTGCTGCTACAGAATAAGTAATTACAACGGCATCCAACAAATATCACGTTACCTTGATTTTTGACGATTTTGGACACGTTGCTCTCTCTCTCTCTCTCTCTCTCTCTCTATATATATATATATATATATATATATATATATATATATATATATATATATATATATATATTGTGTGTGTGTGTGCGTGTGAATAAACAGCTGTGATCAAAGAGAGGCACTATCGAAAAAGTAACTAAATTCAGTTACTCTTAACGTTCACTTCGTTTAGTCACGTTAAAATTTGCATGCAGTGTCGAAAATATTTCTATAGCTTAAGTCAAGTATGGTAGCACCAAATGAAAGAACCACCGGAAGTGAAACATTCAAGCCCATTTTTCGTAGGGGATCTTCTAGTAGTCTTTTCCTTTGAATTTTAATGTTTTGGCACGTTGAAAAAGAAATGATCCAGAGATTCACTCTCATTGCAGTGAAGGCACAAAGGTGACTGAGCCAGACCAGACCTGTGAAGGTAAAGGTTCAGTGCGGGGACTCGACACCGTAGCCTTATAATTGATAATATAAGGCTACGTCATCGCGTATGCCTGTGCCTAGCGTGCGCAGCGCGCAAGCGCACGCGCAGCAGTACGCGATAACGAAACTACAACATAGACGCGACCGTGGGAGCGGAGCGCAGCCCTGCGAAAATGGAACTCGGAACTTTTGCACAATCCGCGCGGTTCTCGACTGTAACGTCAAGTTCTTTTTTCCATGAATCAAACAAACGCACAAGCAGCGTTTTATTACGTCTTGCAATGCTCGGAATCTTCTTTTTTACCATAAGTAGCGTGAATACCAGTGATAATTTGCACTCGGAACTCTAGACGTCATTGGCTCGTTCCAAAGCGTCCCAGTGGTGGCGCATATAGTGTCCTACAATTACCTTAATTTCTATATTCTGGAGCACTACTATTGATAATATTGACGTTTTAGACGTTCTCAAACATTGAGGGTCCACTCTGACATAAATGTTTATTTGCCTTTAGTCTCGCTTTGTGTAGACGCCAGGAACAAAGAACGCCGCCGACAATTCAGGACAGTGCGCCTTTTCTTAGGAAGGACAGCTCGCTCTTGAAGTCTAGTCATCGCCATTACGGTCATGAAACAGAGGACGGCACCGATCAAAGCACAATATGGCGTCAATTTTTTCGCCGCAAAATATTGCCATATCGTTAATTCGCTGCCATTTAGACTACTTTTGCGTAGGCAATTCAAGATCAACTGAAATGTTCCTATCTATAAGAGCCACATCCAAATTTTACTCCCGAATACCAACGATTGTGAGCTATATAGATTTTATCCGCAATATAGGTTTAGAGTATATTGGTGAGAGAAGCACTCTGGCAAAAAACAGTTGGAGGAGGCCCGGCCATGTTGTCTGTTCCTAACGACTGCGTTTTTCTCTGTTTCACTTAAAGTCGACTTGGCGCGTCTAGAAAAAAAAAATCGAGCCAGCTCCGCTTCACGAACATTGTTGAAACAGCGCAGCTGATGACCCTCCTTCATCAGTTTATCAAACTTCTATGTTTTTCGAGTATTTCCTTCGTTCGCGCTTAGCTTCGGCCTCTCTCGCGCGAACATCGCCATTGGCTCGGTGACGCGTCATATGCCCGTTCCCGCGTCAGCTCTCGCTGACGCTCACAGGCGGCGGCTTCTTCCTCGGGAGCAGTCTTTGCCATTATGAAAGTGCAAACTCACAAAGAACCAAAGCCCTCCTTTACACTCCACCTAGACACTCACTGACCTATTACTCGCAAAACGGCTGGATTCCTCCGCTGAGCCTCACTTTCGCCCCTCTTGAGGCGCCTCTCAGTGGTTCCATCTTTCTGTAAGGCTTCACTCTCCCCTTTCGTGGTGCGCATTTCATTGATTCGCCCGTGAAGCATCAGCCTCGCGAGTCTCGGCACGGCGCAGCGCTTCTCTTCCTGCGGAACTCGCTCTCGCCACACTGCAATGCCACGTGATCAGCGCTAAGGCATTCGACCGGAAAGCCTCGACTAAGAACAATTTCGCTGTTAAAACGACTCAATTGACTGCCACACAGAATGCCTGGGTTCTATGCCTGCTGTGATTCTGATTTTAGGGGCGAAGCACCTTAGGGCTCGGCGTGTCGGAGGGGAACGTTGTCTGCTGTCGCGGCGTGCATCGTCGCATCCTGTCCATTTGCTTGAGTGCAAGAGAGGGCAGCGCTCGCCGTGTGGAGAGAGAGAGCGAACGGCATGCGTTCACTATGGAAACGCTCTTTCTGCAATGAATGCTGAACTACCAGCTCGTAAGGAACGAGGACGCGCCCTCGCCCGCGAGAGACAACGCCGACGCAGGCAGCGTCTGCTAGCGCGTTTCTTGAATACAAAAAAAAAAAAAAACAAACCGACTGCTCGCGCTGCACAACCGTTCATCGCCTGCCCCGCATATATAGGCAGTGGATCGTGACCTGCAATGTAGTGCTGGTGGGAGATTCATCTTGTGCGTAGTTGAACAATAAAGATTCGCAGCGCGCACGTTAACTAAAAGCGGACTGTGGGTCTCTGTGTCTAATCTTCTTTCTGTCTCTCATTGGGCATTAGCAGTGATCTTGCTGTGGGAAACACCGGCGCACACTGCATGCTTCGCCACTCTGCAGGTTTCGCGTTGGTGGAGCTGAAACACCCTTCCCTACACGCTTCGCCCCTCCCCAATTTTCTGTGGGTACAGAAAGGGGCCACTTTTTTGTGCGCCTCTCAAGGACAGTTTTCAAATTGAAAGAAAATGTAGGAGCGCTGCGTGACAGAAAACACGCTCAAGCTCCTCCGAGATCTGCGTACCATCAGCGCTAAATGGTGTATATAAATAGCTCGCCGTTTTTATTCTTTGCATTAGTGGGGGCGAACGCGGCCAAAGCCACATTTTCGCGTTAATTTAACAATGTCTGTTTTCCACATTCCTGGGTAGATATAAACTGTGAATCACCTGTGGCGCATGCCCGCAAACCGCGGCACGTGCTATTCTGGTATGTACCACACGTGACTGGAGGAAAGGGTCTCATGGCGTACACGGTAAGATTTTCGCGTTATTCATGTCATAACCACACAGTCATGTTCATCATACCCTCATGCCCTCTTATGCCAATATTGGTCTACACCAAGTTAAAGGGCAACCCCTAGAGTGGTCAGACGTAGGCGGCTATAATAATAATAATAATAATAATAATAATAATAATAATAATAATAATAATAATAATAATAATAATAATAATAATAATAATAATAATAATATCAGGGGTTTAACGTCCCAAAACGATTATATGATTATGAGGGGCGCCGTAGTGGAGGGCTCCGAAAATTTCGATTACCTGGGGTTCTTTAACGTGCACCTAAATCTAAGTACACGGGCCTAAAATATTTTCGCCTCCATCGAAAATGCAGCCGCCGCGGCCGGGATTCGATCCCGCGTCCTTCGGGTCAGCAGTCGAGCGCCATAACCACTAGACCACCACGGCGGGGCATAGGCGGCTATAGATAGATAGATAGATAGATAGATAGATAGATAGATAGATAGATAGATAGATAGATAGATAGATAGATAGATAGATAGATAGATAGATAGATAGATAGATAGATAGATAGATAGATAGAAACGCTCAAAGTGCATTTGGTTCGCTAAGAAATGCTTCGCACTTCAAAAACAATTGCGAATCAGTACACTAGCAGGATAACCGGTGGTCATTAAGAGTAACTGAGTGGATTTCAAGAGAAGGCAAACGCGCGAGGGGGAGACATAGTTAGGTGGGCAGATGAGAATAAGAAGTTTGCGGGTACATCGTGGCAGCAGCATGCACTGGACCGGGTTGATTTTCGGAACATGGGAGAGGCCTTTGCCCTGCAGTAGGCGTAGTCAGGTTTATGATGATGATGATGACACTAGCAACGGTCGCTTCGTTGAAAGAGTTCGTGTTGGCGGACCAAAAGCGATCTGCTGGACAACGCGTAAGGTCGATATTAGGAACTGCACCATTTCAGGAAAATTCGCTACTGCGAGAAAATTGAAACCCTAACCCGCGTTTCCGTAATCTGATGGTCTTTTCGTTGGGCCGTTCCAGAGGCAGGCGAACGCTGGAAAGAACATGACAGACCCCATGCCGATTCTGCCCGAAAACAGCTTTCCGAGGTCGGCCGCTATCCACAATAAAGCTGAACGCTTACGTTAGAAGAGAACATTGCGCAATGCGAAAGAACAAGTAGGTCTGGCCCGTCCCCGCCAAGCTTGGATTGCCCGCATTTTCCTTATAGGGGAAGAGTTCCTTAATTTTTTCTGAACAGATCCTCCTTTGAGAATCGAATCACTTTGGTGCCGCTGCGTTCTCTATTTCGGCAGGGAAAGCTGCATACAGCTATTCTATGATTACATGGAAAAGTTGTTCAGGATCCCATTCAACGTCTCTCGCTCGTATCAACTACTGAACAATTAGTACCTTTGTCCCCTTTGAGACCTACTTCTCCCTGCGCCAGGACGCTGCACTAGACCTGAGAATATCAACGCGGTTTTAGTAAAACTTGACCTATTGTTTTGAGGTGCACTTCTTTTTAATTCCTGACAAAGTATACTAAACTGAAGGACATTTGTTGCCGACGGAACGGCTACAAGAAACGCCAAGAGAATGCGACATTCAAGGTCTATGTGGGCCTGCCATATAGAGCATCCTGATCTTAAGCCAATTTTGGATGGATTAAGAATTTCTCTCTCATTAACGAAATCTATTATACGAATATTTAAAACTCTCCCGGTCAATTTTACAAAATTTACAAAGTTAGCGCAATGGGCCTAATGTTGTCCAATACGTACCCCTTACCCGAAATTTTAAGTAATAGAATCACTTTTGCTATTTTCCAATCTTATGGGAGCCATGCCATCCTTATGGAGTAATTGATTACATCTAATAAAAAATCTTGATTGCTTATTAATCATTTTCAGCATGACCAACCTGACTCCTTGAGGTCCCGGAGCCGCTGATGGAAGGTTAGCTACCACCTCTGACAACTCAGACCCGGAAATTTCTAGGTCGTCATCACTTAATGCATGCAAAGAAGGTGGTGATAGTTGGGAAGAAAAACGATGCTAAAACCCCCTACCAATTACTCCCAACGAATCTTTTGTTTCTTCCGGGGTCACAATAATAAGTTCCACATTTATAGACTGCTGAATCATTTTTTTACGTAGAAATCTGTATAACGCGCGTATATTGTTTGATTCAGAAAAGATAATCGAACATCCGAATGTCGTAATTTTCTTTTGCCTTCGAAACTGTTCGTTTAAAAACCCCAGCGCAGAACTAGTAGTCCTTCCTATTTTGAGGGCATTGATTGTACAGCAACTTTTTCCAGGCTGCCTTTCTGCGCCTATATTACCTGGAGCAATCATCATTCCAACAAGGAGAATTAGAGTTCTGCTTACGAGACGAGACCGCAAATGCAGCTTTATCACGAGAATTCTTTAAAGGGGCCCTGCAACACCTTTCTTTGTTATATTGGAATAGTCCCATTATTGACGTATGACTCTTCACGAGCCATATGCCGGAAAAATTTTTCGAATCCGTCAAGTCTAAGCGGTGTTACCAAATTATAGAGATCACGTTCCGCAGCTTTCTCTCTCAACTCAACGCAGCGAGCGCGCGGCAAGCTGCGCGCGGCGTGAGGGGAGGGAGGGAGGGCGGAGGTGCGAGGAGGCGACGTCAGCGCCGGCGGCATTTTTTTCATTTTTTTCTCTCTGGCGTCTCGGCGCAACCACGTGGTCTGTGCCGCCACTTCCGGTCGGCTTGCGTCGTTCTCGTCGAGCGGAGTCGATCGCGCTGTGTATCGCGCGTGCTTGAAAACTGCGCGTCGGTTTGGTAATGTTGGGTGTGCACCTCGAACGCCGTAGTGTTTTCATCGCTCTGCCAACCATGGAAGCAAACGTGCGCGCTCGTTTGGAACGAATGACAGCTGAGATCGGTTTCGGCCCATACTCCGATACACCGCCTCGTAAGACGGCACTGGCAGACGACCCCGAAGCGCCGCCATTACCGGACGCCAGCATTGTTATCGGAGACACGCTGCGCCCGTGCCTCGGTCGGTCGTGAGAACGTGCCGACGATGCAGTTCTCAGCTGACGAGGCAACACTCGAACGGCTGCCACTCTCAACGGCAACCGGCGATGGTCAAAAGCACAGAAATATTCACGTTTTCGGCACTGCGCATGGCGAAGAAAACGGAACCACGCAACTACGGGCAGACGAGCTGTCGGTGAGACCGGAAGTGCTAATATTAATGTTTGTTCGGTGTTTTTAACGCGATAACATAACATAAACATACATATTATCTACTTATTGAACTCAAAATTAACAACGAAAGTAATAATGAGGGTGTTATCGTGGTTATAACATCAGCCAATGGTGGAACTGCCGACAATCGCGTCATATTCTGCGGACTAATACATCATTTGTCGAGAGAAGAGGGAGCGATTTTCAGCTGACTGAGAATTTATTGTAAATTCCAGGCCGTGCGCATCGCTATAATATTTGGCTCGCGTGTTCTCGGGAGCCTCGACTACCGATCGGCAGCGCTTTTTGAGCATGCTCGAAAAGTGTTGCAGGGCCCCTTTAAAACAGGACAGATGCTCAAAACTTTAGACTTCGTGCTTGTATCTGATAGAGAAGCCAGTGAAGAAAGCCATGAATCTTTAAATTTAGTGTAACTTATCAACGTACGTGCACTAAAAACAGATGAGGCTACCGGATTTATTATTTCAAAAGTAATCGGCAAATGGTCGCTATTTGTAGCGCAATCAACCACTGACCAATGCGAAATATTAAGGCTCGAGAAGTCAAATCCAAAGATGAAGCAGCATGGCCTCTCACGTATGTTGGACTTCCTGAATTTAAGCATGTAAGATCAAATAGTCAAGGCTCAAGGCCTTGACTATTCGCTAGGTGCGGGCCTGTAATAAACATTACTTATGTGCATCTATGTCCACAAGGTATAGCAATGCGTCGCGCTGGACTATTGATGTGCACATCATCGCACCGTAGGTTCCATTACGTGGCGATGAAACTAACGTCTCTTCTCTAACGTGTTGTGGCGTCGGACCATGCGATACACTTAGCATGCCGGTGTACTCGGCGTGCCTGTTAAGCCCGCAATATGCACACACCCACTCAATTTATACAAAGGCGTCTATCCATCTCGTAAAGCTTGGCTAAAAGCAAAAGAAAAAAAAATTCGATGTACCCTGCTGCATGCCGAATGCTTCGCATGAAATTCTCACAATGCGTGGCATCTGCCGAATTTTTTCCTTATCTCCATTCCTCATGGAAACGAATGTAATTTAGCCTGAGTATTCTCAAGCGAGAATACTTCTAAAAGAACAGCGAATCGTCAAAATCAAGCGTTGGAGCGCGATATTTCCTGCGCTGTTCTTTATTTCAACAGAGCGCCACAATGGCTCGGCGTCATATATATGATGCAATATATAATAAAAATACAGAGTGCTACAGTCTCCTTAAACTTATTTTCTTCAAAGACTTAAGTTATCGACACTGTTGCACTACGCTGAAGCATAGCGGGTCGTTGTCGAGGGCGGTGGTTCAGGCGAGGTGAAGTTGGTCACCAGTCGATGGTACGGTTCACACTTGAAGGCTTGCCTGAATGCGGCTACTGTAGGCAAGGCCACGTTGCAGATTGCTCTCTGCACAAAAATCAACGATAGGCAGAAATATAACGTCGTTCTTGTCGCCCGCATGAGAGGCGTGCTCTTCAGTGACAACCACAACTATATTTTAGGGCGAAAACCTTAAATGCCTCATTTAATGCGACAGTTGACCATCGGCGGTACCGACACGAGTGATGCACAAACTCGTCACCTGATGACGTCACTATGACGTCACATAATGTCATCCTACGTCATTACATGACATCGTTGCTTGGGCAAAGCTAGTGCGGAGGCAATCAAAGGTAGTGCAGATTACGGAAGCAGTGCGAAACCAGGTGAGGTTCAGAAAGCTTGCAAAGCCTTCGATCTTGGAGGCAGTGCAAAAAACGCCAGGCCTGCGCTGAAACCGCAGCACAGTCGCAGCGAAAGCTGGAAGAGCGGCGTTTCTAGAGCCCATTGTAAGCGCTCTTGGGGCTACTAATACAAGTACACTAGCAAGGTACCCACTACGCCATAAATCACAATTTTTGTGAAGTTGGGAAGCACTTACTATGCCATTATTCATCATTCTGCGGAGAGACGAGGCACCAGCTACACGTCTGTAAGGCATTATGTGCACTTTGTTGACGCGACGACTGATTGATTGATTGATTGAAATAACTTTAATGAGGTCCTACGGGACGCGCCCTAGCGCGCAGTGGCGATGAAGAATTATGGCTCAGCCCTTTGTAATGGGTTGGAAGCTTTAACCGGCCCACCAGTTATGTAATTTGCACTGGGTGACGCCCGGTCACCCAATGCAAATTCCCTCTCCCTCTCCCGCCATGCTGTATAACATACGTTGACGTGGGAGAGAGAGGAGGGGGGCGAAGAACTTTATTGCGACCCCGAGGAAATAGATCATGCGCTTATATGCTTCTTTGTCAACCAATACAAGTGCACTTGCGAGGAACCCACTACGCTATAAATCATTGTAAGTTTTGAGAAGTAGGAAAGCAGGCATTATGCCATTTTTCTTAATTCTACGGAGAGCCGTGGTACCTGCTAAACGCATGTAAGGCTTTATGCGCACTTTGTTGATGCTGTGCCTGATGACGATGAAGAATTATGGCGGAGCTCTTTGTAATGGGTTGGAAGCATTCAACAACCTTCTCGTTGCGCAATTCGCATTGTGTGACGCCTGGTTACAGAATTTGCGTTGTGCGACGCTTGGTGCTTATTTTACTCTCCTACCACGCTATATTGCATATGTTAATGTGGTTCCTTCCCGACATGAAGCCTGTATAGGACCTTTTTGCAAAGCAGTTTCAAGCGCCGGCATGGCTCAGAGGTTGAATACTGGGCTCCCACGCAGAGGGCCTAGGTTCGAACCCCGTTCCATCCTTGAATTTTTTTCTTTATTTCGTTTTTTTTTCTTATTTCGAGCGATAGTGGTTACGGACACCGGCGGCGGACAACTACGGCACCAAAAACGGCCGCTGAAATGATCTCATAACAGCTTTCGCTGTAAAACTAGGTTAAGTGCACAAAGCTTTCATGGCGGGCGCTGGAGGATCAATACATCGCCTGAGAAGAAATGGAAGAATATGGCTTTCGCCTTCGAGCCGTCTTTTGTGAATGCATGAGGTATTCCGAGTATTTAGGCCCTACAAAAGCTGTGTTTCAAATAGCTTACGTAGAGGGATGGAGCATCCGTGCGAAATTCGCCGTTTGAACCCCGATCGAAAACGTCGCGACAAGCCCGAAAGACTAGCTCCTGTTTTATAACGAAACTGAAGAAAACAACGAGCTAGTCGATTACCGATGGTCACGCATGAATCGCGCCTGACCCGTAGTCGGTTAGAACCTATGCATAAACACAAGCTCCCCTCCCGCCTCCCTCCCCCTTCAAAGAAGAAAAAAGGAAGGGGCGCGCCTGTCATTCATCTGTGCAAGAGAGTCGGGATAGCTGGTTTTCGTTCTAACCATAGGTATTTTCCACTCTTATGCAAGTACCACTCATGTTATGCAATTGAAGTTCATCGTCCTTGCTAAAATGTTACGTTTGGCTTGGAAGTCGGAATCTTTGCTGAAATTTGCCAGGAAATTCAAGCTTTCGTCCAAAACTAGCGACACGAACATGTGACTGCATGGGAAAGTCACCGTCACCAAATATGCGAGCCGTGCCTGACGTCACGTAAATAGCCAATTGCCATTGGATGAGGCATTCTGCCACATTGGATGAGTATTCTGCCACATGACACTGGCGTAGTTAAGTAGTAGAATACTTGACCGTCACGCAGAATGCCTGGTCTAGATTACGATTTGAACTCGGATTTTTAAATTTAAAGCATTTATTAGTGAACTAAAGCATTAGAATGTTCCGTAAATCAATCGATCTGTCCAGCCGCCTTCGTCTTGGTGCTCCGCCTTCTTAACTTGGTACACACTAATATTAGCATAGGAAAGTGAATAGGACGAACATGAAGGAGAGGCCATGACGTGAATAACAGGGCGTGCCTGTCGCGTGCGTTATGAAACCCTTCCCCCGCCATGTTTGGCGCATACCCGCATACCACGACCCGTTGTGTGTGGGTATGCGCCACACGTGATCCACAGCTTGCATCAATCCAAGAACGACGATTAGAGGCATCAGAAACTGCGCCTAAGCAGGGCTGTTTCGATGAACGACCGTGGCTGCTGCGGTGGCCCTCCGCGAACCTCGGCTCCATTGCAGCAGTCACGGCCATAGAGTTCATAATAGTAATGTATAGTAAAATCTTGCGCTATATTTGCCGTTCTTTCGGCTCCGTGGTAGGCCTTGCTGGGGCGACCATATGGATGATGCAAATTCGAGCTGCGGACGGGCAAATGATAAACAGGCTTGTTTTAGGCAGCAGAAGAGAGGTGCCGAAGAACGAAGCATAGCGAACGAAAGAGCGAAACAGGCTAGGGCCTTTTTTGGATCATCTAACGCGTATAATATGGCGCTGTTTCGTGAAGTTCTCGCGGCTACGTGTTTGTAGAAGACTCTTGCACAGCAGCAACACCGCAACTAAACTTCAACCTCTGGGTGGTTTAGGGTGCTTTGAAGGAGCCCTGCAGCACAATTCCAAAAAATCATCAATTGGTTTCATTATCACTACTTCTTGCGCAAAATTTTTTCTAAGACGACGGACGAAACAGACACATTAACACAGAGCCTATTGCCTCAGGAATCGACTACCGCAAAATTTTTTGAATCCTTCAAGTACTAGCGGTGTTACAAGGATTTGTCGCCCACATCAAGCGCTTTCTCACTCCTTTCCCACCAGCGAGCGCGCCGAAAGCTACGCTGGGGGAGGGGGAATGACAAGAGGGCAAGTAGCTGCATGAGTCTGTATGTCAGCGCCCGTCATAACCACGCGGCGGCCACGGTAACTATGCAGCTCACGATGCTCAAATCAGCTAATGGCCGTAGAATTTGGACTTAAGGTGTAGTCATTTGGGCTTATGACATCATTTGCAGAGAGAAGAGGGAATGATTTCTAGCTGACTTTGAGAATTATTTCTAAGTTCCAGGCCGCGTGCTGCGCTATAAGTTTTGTCTCGCATGTTCTCAGGAGCCTCGGCTACCGATAGGCAGCGTTTTCTGACCAAGCTGAAAAAGCGTCGCAGGGCCCCTCATTAGAGACAGGGTGCCGAAACAAGCATTTTTTTTCAGCTAACCTGCAAAGAGGTGTCGTGGTTGGCGCTACCACATTCCATGAAACAGGTCACCAAGAAGTAGAGCTGTTCCTCGCGGAAGCCTCGGAATGTTGGCCGCCGCCCGTTTGCATTCGTCGCCTCCACTGCCATACTGAAGAAGTTCTGTGCCTCGGGAAGTCTCGTGATGCCGCTGGCCACGTGTGCTGCCAAGCCGGCAGCAATCAGCTTTCGGTAGTCGCGTTGCGTATAGTGGCCGCTGCTTTCCAGGAAAGACGCATAGTTCTGCAAGTCCCGGAGCAGTGACACGAGCTGGCCAAAAACCGGATTCGTCAAGACGGGCTGCGGGCGTCAGAACAAATTTAGATACGTTTAAGAACGGGATAAACACACTAATAATAATAATATCTGGGGTTTAACGTCCCAAAACCACGATATGATTATGAGAGACGCCGTAGTGGAGGGCTCCGGAAATTTCGACCACCTGGGGTTCTTTAACGTGCACCTAAATCTAAGTACACGGGCCTCAAACATTTTCGCCTCCATCGAAAATGCAGCCGCCGCGGCCGGGACTCGATCCCGCGACCTTCGGGTCAGCAGTCGAGGGGATAAACACACGTAGAGATCACATACGTAGAGGTATAGCCGCATAGAACTGTAAGAGTTGAACGTATCCATCCATCCATCCATCCACCCATCCACCCATCCACCCATCCACCCACCCACCCACCCACCCACCCACCCATCCATCCATCCATCCATCCACCCACCCACCACCCACCCACCCACCCACCCACCCACCCATCCATCCAATCCATCCATCCATCCATCCATCCATCCATCCATCCATCCATCCATCCATCCATCCATCCATCCATCCATCCATCCATCCATCCCATCCATACATACATACATACATACATACATACATACATACATACATACATACATACATACATACATACATCCATCCATCCATCTATATAATTTTTTGGTTGAAGAGAGTAAGTAAATACAAATTTAGTGATTATACATCAATATCATGGAGGACTGTGCTTGACACTTTAGAGACCCTTCAGTGACACACTTATGCCCATATACGATGTCAGATGGTGTCAATGGTAAGATGTCTAATGTCGACTTATGATGGCTCCTAACGTAGCGCAAAAGGTTCTCGAGTGCAGGCTTTAGCGTAGACATTAGTGCTGTGGCTTTCTCGTGTCATAACGCTGATTTTAATTTGTTTAAATGCCCGTTAACTTAAAAAAAAAACCAGCAGATAATGAAGCCGATTCTTTTCCTTCATTCAATTAACTTCAAGTAATTCAGTGACAACACAGTGGAATTAAGGTTTTAAATGAATTGGTTCAATAAACCAGTTCACCTTATATTTAGTCATATCTTCTTGGTTATGAAATTCACACTAGCTGGCGGTGACAGATCCACATTCAGAGCTATTGAAACCTCTTAAATAATTTCGCGGTAGCTGTCAGTGATGCCCCATGTCAGAAGCGACTGGAGCTAGGCTCAGGCCATACTCATAATAATTGCATTAGATCGCAGAGCCGTGTGAAATACGAAAACTTCACAACTTGACAACAGAGACACTCACCGTAAAGTTTTCGTCATAGTAAAGAATAAATCGGCCCAGAACCATCAGCTCCCTGCAGATGACGGTGGCCACCAAGGCCACAAGTACGGGCAACGGGTGCCTCACGTCGAAGAGTGGTGGCGTCCTCAGGTAGTTGGGCACGATCAGTTCCCTGGCCACGAGCATACTGTACAGTCTGACGGCTGCGAAGCCCGGTGATTGAAGGGTGGTCAGGCTGGTCCGTCGCAACGATTTCTTTAGAATGCCGATACTCCTGACGGATATCCGTACGTACATGTCCAAGAATCCCGCTGTTTTGTCAAAGGGAACGTACGAGTACACGCTGTCTATTATTTCCCACTTCAGCGTCATGTTCCAGGCGTTGATCCCCACGCGAGACATGACCGGCGAAAAGTACGCCCTAAACGTGTCGCCGTACACCGTTTCGAACTGATTGACTGACAGCGTGGTGAGTTGAAGCATTTTCCAAGTGTACAGCTTGTAGTTGCGGTCACCGCGTCCTGACTCCCATATCACCAGCGGCAGGATGTCTTCGAGCGCCTGCGTGCACTTGTGACGCTGGTATTGCTGGGCGCTGGACTCTAAGCCCATGTCTTCCAACATGCGCGTCGTGAGGTAACTCGACGCATAGGGGGAAAACAGCCAGACCACGTAGGCGCCGAGAAAAAGCTTGAAGTTCTCGGTGAGGTTGGCCCTGCTGAAGTGGGTCGCGTTCAACTCGTAGAACAGCTCGGGCTGGAGGCTCACGATCTTGTTCTCTGGCCACAGTTGGGAGTCGTCCGCGAGGTGACCATTGAGGGCTCGCCGAAGTTCGGGGTCCCGTAGTTCCATGTACTCGGGGAGGCCAACGGGGTTCCAGAAGAGGTGGACCTGTTGGGCGATGAGCGAGTGCGCGGCCGTCACCGCGTGGATCATCCTGGAGTAGGACTGTCCCGTACCGCCCACAATCTACGCGCAGCGCCGTAGGTACGAACGGTGTTTGCCGAAGCGAATGAGCCTCTCGAACGTCGATATCCACTCGATGGTCCGCTCGTCTAAGGTTGTATATATGACGTTCTCGTTCGGGCGCGATGGGTGGCGACCCACGAAGAAGGCCCAGAATGTGTGTATGCCGAAGTGCATCGAGGACTTGACAAGCGTACCGAGAAGTTCTGGTCTCGAGGCCGGCGTCTTCTGGGGCCAGGAGAGGCCTAGCTCCTTCAGGATGTTCCGAAGAGTCCGCAGGCTCTCTCTGCCCCTCTGAAGCACCGAAATGAGGAAAGAGAAAAAAAGGTAAGCCGTACTTCACCCTGTGTGCTTCTTGCGTACTTAACGTTACTATTACCAGTGATTGTGCCGAGTTTGACTAACACCGTGGAGACGAGAATGTGAACCGGGAAGCGGTCGTTCTCACAATCTAAGAAATTTGGGGTATTCTACTTCTTGTTCGCTTCCGTATATTTTGCGAGCTAAAACAATTTTTGCGAGCAGTGTGCCGTTGTGAGGAACTTTTTTTAGCAGACTGCGAAAGATTTGCCGACGTAAAAAGGCATGCTATCTATCTAGCATCCACAGAAACCCTTTCTTAACGCATTTCCTGTTTCCACTTAAGGTTTATTCACTAAATCAGGGGTTTTCACTTCCAGTCTCTTGATTCGCTTGCGCTTGGATTTGACTTCCCGTTGTACTTCAGTGGCAAACCACGCCTCTTAGAGGACTCGGACGACAATTCCTCGACGTAGTTAACTTCATTCGGCTCCCACTGTCTTAGCAATAAACACCACGCAAACTTAAAGTAGCCTTGCAACATGCTTTCAACGTGGCCAGAAAATGTCGCCGATCGGTAGCCGTGGGTCCTGCGAACATGCGAGCCAAACGATGTAGCGCAGCGAGTGGCATAGAACTTACAATTACGTTCCAAAGTCAGCTAGAAATCGCTCGCTCTTCTCTAGAGAAATGATGCCATAAGCACAATTTTTACTGCGTCACAAACACATAAACACGGTCATTGGGTGACTTGACCATCGTGAGCGGCATATGGTTGCCGCGGCCGCCGCGCTCTATAGTGCTAGCATTACAGAAGAAGACAGAGAAATACACCAGCGTCCTCTTGATCACACTGCGAGTGAGTCACACGTTCGAAAATAAAAAAAATAGAAAATGCTCAAGATAAGGTGATGACGCAATGACGTACGAAAGTAGCTTCTTGCCTCCAACCACTCCTCTTCCCCTCCCCCCTCCCCGCACTGTACAGCTGTCAGCGCGCTCGCTGAGCTGAAAGGAGAGAGAAAGTGCTCAAAGCGAAGACCCAAATTCCTGTAACTCCGCTCGCACGTGACTGATTCCTAAAGTGTTCGCTGCAGTCGATTGTTGTGTTTCGCGAGTGCTCTCATGTGAACGTGGTCACTTGCGTCGATGAGTGCAAAGCAACGTCTTTTTAATCACTGCTACGCTCCAGGGTGTAGCGCATGTTACGCGCGAACTGAGAGCGCGAAGAAGCTCTCGCTATTCAACGCACCTGCAGAGCCGGAAGGGAGATCCACACGAGAAAGAAACTTACATAGACCCGACAAGCCGCTAATCGCAGAGTGCGCGGTATGTGAGCTGTATTTCGAGCAGCACTTCATTGTCGGGCACTATGTACGCCGTGAAAATGGTGAGGAAGTTTGCACTCAACGCGGCACGCCTACGCTCACTCCGGACGCAGTTTCTGCAATTTTGCCGAATCTGCCAGCTTACATGAGCAAGCAGCCCACTCCCAAGAGGAACGAGTAAAAAAAAAAGGAAGAGCGGTGGCGAAGCCCCACAGCGAAATAAAGCATCTGGGAAGGTTGCAGAGGCGAGAGAGGTTGACGAATCTACTGACATCCGTGCGGCCGCGACTGTCGTTGCGTTAATGGAAGTCAACGTGCCTGGGAAGCGCTGGACGCTACGGAAACTTCTCGACGAAGACAGAGTATGTTTTACTTCATGTTCCCTCGACTCGCTTTCAAGTGAGGCCACTGTCGAAAATTCCATGTTCTTCAATGGAAACTGTGTCGGTGCTTTGCACTCGAAGACGTTCGGGCTGGGTAAGCAGGTGGCTGCGTGTCAGTGACAACTAATCAAGGTGCTATAACCACTCTGCAGGGAAGCGCATGACGTGCATATCTGCAAAGGAGCAGCATCACGAGATGAAAGCGGTCTAACGAGCAACCTAAAAATGAGATTGTTAGACTTAATTTAGTGCGAGGCAAGAAAAGTTTATAGCACTAACTGCCTGGGCAAGGTAACGAAAGAAGGAAGTGGTGCTGTGCAAATAAAAATGTGACTGCACTAAAGTCGTTTGGGACAGTGTAAGCATTTTCTAAGTCATTCTTTTTTTGTGTACCACGTGTTTTCAAAATTATCTGCTTTCGCATGTAAATATCTGCAGGCAGCCTACAGTTGGCACTGTAAACAGCGTGTTTTTCATGATCGTGAACATAACGCGAACAAGTGGTATCGCGAATAACCATTAGTTTGCAAAATTTATTGCTCGCTAAATTGCCGCATTACCCGAATGGCCAACTAAGGGCGACAAAAAAAAAAGGTTACAGCGCATCGACTGGCCTTCGTCTGCTACCAGCATTGCTTTCTGCGAGAGGCCCGAAATCATACAGCCAGCTCAAACACTCAAATGCAGTTGTAAAATACCCGAAAAATAATTGCAAACACAGACAGAATTACTTTAAGTCATCGGTGGTGCGTAACCGAACACGCTTTACATTCTCGTGTGCCATGTACGCTGCCGAGGAGAGCCAGGGCAAGCATTCGAGAGTGGTCGATGGCAGCGCCACCGCTGCAGATGCCACCGCGTGCGTGAGGCATTATATCTGTTGGGGTATTACGTCCCAAAACCACATATGATAATGAGAGGCGCCGTACTGGATGGCTCCGGAAATTTCGACCACCTGCGGTCTTTTAACGAGCACCTAAATCTAAGTACAGGGGCCTGTGGGTGATGCAGAGAGGCGACATCGTGTCACTGGAAAGTATTGTAGTACACTGTAGTCGTGCTTTGCAGCGGCGGCCAAGCTTGCGAAGAAAACTTACAGAGCGGAAGCAAGCATGGTTTCCGGAACTGGCTTACGTGGCGTGTGCGTAAAGAGCTTCTGGCATTACCCACGCTGAGCGTTCCCGTGTTTCACTGGCAGATTAGGGTTGATGCAGCCTGAGTACTCGCTCCAAGATTTCGGCGGCCACTCTTGATCTCCCATTTATTACGCCTTGAAACTTGCGGTCGTGGATTCGCGCTTACCCGGCTGAGACACTTGAGGAGCAGCGCCGATGCCTTGTCTCGCGCCCTCACCGGGTTCTTCGGAATCGGACGCAAGAGGTGGCGCTTGATGATCTGGCCATGGAACAAGTGTTCGTACTTTTGCGCCGGCGACCAGTAGCCTCGAGAAACGTCCCGGTCCCAGCGGCCGCACACGTGCCTGCTCAAAGCGGAAGACGTGCAATATTCTCTTTAGTACGGAATGATTTTCCGATACACCGATAAAGGTCCTAACAATGCGCGCGTATCCGGCGAGAGATGCAGATGTGGACTTGTTTGGGATTATTACGGTGAGAGGACACCTGTTACAGGGAGAGGATTCGGACGAACTACGGTACACAAACACGTTCATTTGTTCCTGATATCTAGCAGCATTGCCTTTAGCATAGTGAATGAAAGACGATTATCAGCAATTTTAACGCACGCATATAAAAAATACACGTTTTTCTACTCCCGCTTCAAACATGAAAGGTCTCTTTTTTCTATGTGAGCTTTGCGCATCTCCTATATATTTTTTTTCGAAAATGTATCGTGCTTTATTAAATCTACGATGCAAATTTGTGTTCAACAAGGTCATGTTCATGTCAAGTATGTCCCAGTTCACTTGTTACAACCGCGGCTTTGTTTTTAAATAGCTTTTTTCTGCTTGTGGAAATATAGTATTTATTAGTGCTTCATCATTTCTTTTTATCTCTCTATATTTATTGGACTTACTGTATTATCACTGTATTTATTGTATTTATGCATCTATGCGTTAGATAGACATGCTCAGTGTTGTTCGCTCTCGTGGTCTGAGCGGGGATTGGGGCATTGTCGGACATTCAAATGCATTTTCGGCCGTTGCACCACTCGATAAGCGATGCATACTTGAACTGATAATAAATAAACGTCGAACTTCAATTAAATAATTTTTCAGCTATGGATGAGGCATTATCCGCCTTGCGCAATCTTTTTTTTTTTTGCCAGTACGTTAGTGCTGCATTTCGTCGATCCATGAGACTTGCAAATCGCATGCTAAGCGGGACGGGTATTTGATTCTTGATCGACAAAACACGCGTAGCAAGCTAAACATAGAAGTTCTCTGCTCCGCCTATTCATGATGAGTGACACTTGTGCATAATTCGAAGGTTGTGGGTTACGACCCCACCAACGGATAGCGTTGCAAGTTGTAAGCCGTCGTTTAGGGAAGACCTATACCGAAGAAATTTTCCATCTCGGTTGATAACTGGACGTGTTCTATGAAATAAAACTGCGCTTTCACCGGGAGGCTAGCTTCACTTCCAAAGCGGGTCTTCATTCTCGCTTTGTCTAGGCTGGCGTAGCCGAGCACTGCACACTCTCAAATGCCAGAGGCTATGAAGCGGGTGATATTTACGTTACAAGCACCAGGTTTTATCAAGTCGAAAGCGTTATATGCCTCATTAAACCGGAAAGTTGACCGTTCGCGCACTCGTAGTCGCCAACCCGAATGGTACCAAAAATCGTCATCACCCATCATCACCTTCGTCGATTATGATGGTGATCGCACCTGATGGCCTTCGCCTTCAAATCATCTCAGGGGAATGCACAAGGGACCATGCGAGTTTTCTTTAAAAGCGCTCTAGAGCATTCTGGCCACACGCTTCACGTTCGGCTGATCGAAATAGAGAGCCCCGAGTACGTTCGGCTGGTTCTTTCAGAGCACCGCACTCCGAGTCGGAGCGCTTCGAGGCCCTCTCACTTTGCCCTCGGAGCGCGACCGGGATTTGATCACGTGACTTCCGCACCTCGCCTATTTGCAACAGAAGACGCGGTGACGTGTTTTCTCTTCCGGCCTCATTTTGCTTCAGCCGGCGAGCGCGGCGGCAGTGACAGCAACCATGCGAAGTTTGACACCACTGATACTGGCCCTATTTGCGCTATTTAGACGAGTAGCGACGATGATCACTACGAAGTATACGCAGCCATATGTTTGCCGGATACGTCGCTGCACAAGCGCACGTATTCAAAATGAGGATAATGGCGCACACGCTACCACAGATTTTAGGCGTATTTTGCTGCTGTCCCTCAGAGAATGCCGGGGCCTCGAATGTCTTGATCACGTGGTATATTCCTCCTCACCCGTCACCATCTCACCTGCTATCCGGATGCGTGCCGCATTCGAATGGCAGATCGAGTTGCTCTGCACTCAGTGCTCAACTCCCCACTCCTCACTGCACGACGCCTTTACTCCTGTTCTATCCATGTAATTCGCCATTATATGGGTTTTGCGCGAGTGGACAGGTGGAATGGACCACGGCCACACTGACACACTACCGTAGGGTTCCAGCACGGCCATGAATGAGCATATTAGAGCATTTTAGTTTGACGTTTTTACGCTCCGCTCAGCAGCTAAGCGGAGCGGGGGCGCGAGTGCGCATGCGTCCTCCGCTTAGCCGTAAGCGGGCTAGCGGAGCGAGGCCCACGCTCCGCTTATAGGGAGCCTAAGCGGAGCGCGGACCGTCGCTGCCGTTCCCGCTAGCGAGGGGCGTCGATGTGCGCGCCCTCCCTGACGCGTGCGTCGGCTTCCCGCATTTTCTAAGATGGCTGCCTCCAGTGCTCAACGTGCTTCCCACGTGCACGGCCGCTTCACGTTCGTCTGCGCAGCGGAAGCCGCGAAAGCGCTTGAGATTAGACGAACAATTGTGCTAACTTCGAGTCGCCGAATTAAGGAAAGCGACGCGAACTAGACAAGATGGCACAGATGACGAAAACATCGCTGCCGTGTTGGCGTCCAAACGGATTGCAGTATATCTGGAATGCTACAGCGCTGACTGTACGTGACTATCTTGAAGTCGACGCTTTATTTTTTTCCCTGAAATGGGCTGGTAACGCATGCGCACGTGTGAATACTGCGTGAACAAGTGAGTAATACATATTTGTGTTACTTTGTAAAAGTGACAAAACTGTTTTTCATTTTTAACGAGGCTGAATTTGGCCAGAGGGCGTTGCAACTGCGAAAGATCCGCTCGGCAGCGGAGAACGGATAACTAAAACCAAAAAGTCGACCTCCGCTCCGCTACAGCTAAGCGGGCCAACTCGGAGCCGAGCGGACCGTAAAAACGTCTAACTAAAATGCTCTAAATGTCACGCGGGATCCAGATGGCTTAACATGAAGAACAAAGAAACAGCAGACAAATCCTTTGTGAAAACTGGTCAGAACGCCGCTGTCTGCTAGAGTGTAAAGGCGCTCCCATAGCTTAACATTGTGTGTCAAATGAATAACAATTATACAACACAGAAAAACTTGAAATACTTCGAACGACTTACAAAAAAATACATAGAAAGGCGGAAAGGAGCGTGATGAAAGGGGGCATCAGCTTCGCTGTTTCGACGACTTTCGCGGAGTGGAGCTCTTCGCATTCTTTCCCTTACTCTGTGTGTTTTTTTCTCTGGGGCACTTGCATCGTAGCCTCTGCGTTGCACAAAGCACGGGCCGCGGTCAGCGGTATTCTGAGAAGCGCGTCGTTTGTAGATATGCGACTATAACGGAGGCACATCTCCAAGCGCGGGTTCCTAGAAAGGAAGGGTGTGAAAGCAAGAAAGGGTCCTCCGAAAAAAGGATTGTGTGGTATGTAACGTTACTCCTGGAACTGGTTAATGGAACTTCATGCTTATATAAACGTAGAGTACGGAGCCGATGGACCGAACCAACTGTAGAACACACCTTTAATAATCACGAGGAAAGCGCCTCAGACAGGCTAGCCGACTGGTGGAGTTATGTATGCTAAATCGAGAAAAATACGACGTTTGCTCCCCGTTGCTAGAACGACTGTAGTAAGAGAGCCTTGCTACCGCACTCACTGGTAAAAGTCGTCGCACGGGTGCACGCTGTAGTTGAGCGAGCGCTGCAGGTCTTCGTCCAGCGTGAACTGGTCCCGTTGCCACGGGTCCAGTCGCTTCAGGAGCAGCGCCGGCGTGGCTAGTAGCGTGGTCGCCGTGACGAGGGCGGCGGGCAGCACGAAGCAAGAGTAGCGCGGGCAGGACGCTGCACGGGACGTGTCCTTGAGGACAGGAGTGCCGGGCCGGTCTGTGGGAGGCTGCTCAACGGGTGGACGGGGCCTCGGAGTCAGCTTCACAGAACTCCTGCGTCGTCGCATGCCGGTTGGCCTAGGAATGGCCCACAGTTCCGAAAGAAAACGCTCGAGGTGAACCTGCGCTTGAGGTTGCGGCTCGAGCTTCCGGTGCGTCTCGGTGGCTCGAATTGCGGGAACTCGGGGAGGACTTCGAACAAAACCAACACGTCCGGTTGTCGTCGTCTTCTTCTTCTGCTCGAGCAAGTCTTGGCGCGTGCGCACGCTGGGGCGCACGTTGAGGTGATGTTGATGGTGCTTTTTAAAGGTTGAGGCGCGGAGTCACAATAATGAATTGACCATATAGTTGGCGTTGGTAGTGTTCTAGTATTATGGAAGTGATCATATGTAGTTAAGCATTACGTTCAAACCTCGGCGTGAACGACGGCGTCTTCATGTTACAAGGTCGTCTGCCGGTCTACATGGCTGTTTGCGTGTCCAGAACGTTTAGATAGCTCTCAAAGGGAACGGGCCTCAAAACGAGCATGTATATCATCAATGCTGGTTATATTTCTCAACTACATGGCACACGCGATTGGTTGCGATCGACTAACTTGCAGCTGTTTTCTATAAAGCGAAGCTTTATTTGCGAACGTTTCCGGATTCGCCAGACCGTGGTCGCTGCTCTTGGTCGATTACCGAAGGGAAAAGAAGGACCCCGGACCCTTCCCTCGCTGATTGATCAATCGAATCTGACATCTGGGGAGCTATTTTCGAACTGTCGATGTCGGCCGATGTTGATGGGCCGAAGTTTGAACAGCAGCGCGCCACTTGTTTCCGATTGTTCTGCCGCGACGTCATTTTGACGTCACTGAGCTTCCAAACTCTCGACACAATTGAGAGCAGTGTAATGGTTTAATGCGGCGAACGCAGCATCCCGAGATCCTCTTTTGGCCGCGCGATTCTCGGAGGCCTTGCGATAACTAGGATTTCTTGATCTCGTTAGCCCTCGAATAAGGTTTAACACATTCGGGACCGCGCCTTTTCCCGTCGTTAGTATGTTAACGATGACAACAAGTTCAAATTTTGGCGGCGCTTCTGGACAGCTAACGCAATCGAAAAGGTAAAAGAGCGTGCTTTTTATGAGTTTCGCTTGTCAGTTTCTTTTTTCCGCCCCGGGGAGATCTTTAAAGCATGGCTTCAGAATGGCGCAACAAGGAACACGAAAAGGCGAAAATCACACGAACACAAATTTATCCCTTCCGGTGATTCTTTCCTTTGGTGCAACTGAAATGGGCTTTAGCCACAGGAACGTTTGCGAAGCCGTGTGCGAGTTTTTACGGGAAACAAAAAGAATAGAATGTTAAGTTTATGCACCATTTCACTGTTTCAACCTATTTAAATGTTTTCTTTTTTTTAACATCTGGATTGTACCAGTGAATCTAACTTTTAAACCATTCATTCCTAAACATATTTCGATTGTAAAACAATTTAATTTCTAAAATAAGGTACCACATGTTTCATGGCCGATCCCCCGCGGTGGGTTGCGCCAAGTAACAGAGGATCAACCAACAAGCGCGGACTCACAACTAAAGTTTATTCCATATCACAGAGCAGATATATGCACACACGTGGCTACACACAACGCCAAAAAACAAAAATAACACCCAAAAGCCAAAGCACGTTAACCATTCAGGTACAAGATTTCTTTTCCTGTAGCGCAATCGAGGGACAGCTGATACAAGACTGTTTTTTATTTTGAATGTGCCATGCCTCGATTACTTCCCGAGTCGTCTTATCATGATGCCTTGAAATAATGCTAGTGAGGCTAAACTGAGGCGCGCAGCCGCACTTCTCAGTGCTGAGAAATGTGCACTGTCACAGTGCTGACAGTGTGACAGTGACAGTGCTGAGAAATGTGCACATTTCTCAGCACTGTCAGAAGTGCGGCTGCGCGCCTCAGTTTAGCCTCACTAGCATTATTTCAAGGCATCATGATAAGACGACTCGGGAAGTAATCGAGGCATGGCACATTCAAAATAAAAAACAGTCTTGTATCAGCTGTCCCTCGATTGCGCTACAAGATGAAATCTTGTACCTGAATGGTTAACGTGCTTTGGCTTTTGGGTGTTCTTTTTGTTTTTTTGGCGTTGTGTGTAGCCACGTGTGTGTATATATCTGCTCTGTGATATGGAATAAACTTTAGTTGTGAGTCGGCGCTTGTGTTCGTGTGATCTTTCGTCTTTTCGTCTTCCTTGTTGCGCCGTTCTGAAGCCATGCATCTGTACCAACTCGCCCAATTATCAGTGCTACTCAGATCTTTAAAGCTTGTTCGCAGTCGAGTACCGTAAAATCCCGAGCAAGCACCCCCCTTCCGTTTTCGAGCGATTTTAAATATGTGACAGTGACCGAGCGAGCGCCCCCCTCCTCTCCCCTCCCCCCATTTTCACCATTTCATTCACTGTTTTTATTCGCCCAACGAGGGCGAATAACGACAGTTAGTGCGTGCGTATTCAATAAAGCATTTCATTGAAAGCACGTGTGGCTCTTCCGCCGCAGTCTTGAATTTTGATCCGTGACCGAGTGAAGGCCACCCCCCTCCAAATCTTGTCGGATTGTCTTTCACCATAAGGGGGGCGCTTGCTGGGGATTTTACGGTAGATGAGCGCTCGTTGTTTCAGACATGGCGTCGACGTCGCTCGCGGGTGATTAACGAATACGGCGAATTTTGACAGATTCTGATGAATCTGATCGGGAATCTCTGGATGATGGTAGCAGCAGACACAGGAGACGACTTCGATTCGTCAGACTTCAGCGCTGACAGGGAAAGTGCGTCAAACCACCCCGAAACATCAGCAGCTATCCGCCGGTTCGTCCTCTCCTCGGGCCGTTTTACCGCTGCGGAACGTCGATGTCAACGTATCCGGTGCTTACTAAAGGTCAGAGCTCTTATCTGCAAGGTGTCAACTTCGTTCGGGCGGGGGCGTTTGACGCCTACTGCAGCAGAGTGAGTTCGCTTCGCGAAGACGACGCAGAGTGGACATAGACTTAGCGCTCCAGAGTGCCGCGCGGCGACTTCTTCGTGTTGTTTTTCACTGCAGAAGTCAGAGAGATATGCAACAACACAACTAAGTATGCGTGGATGCATATTTTCGAAAAGCCAACGCACAGTGAGCCAACCTTTGTGTCATCGCGTCGAGAAACTGCTTCGCGCGATGGCATTATAGGCACTAGCACTTATATTTTTGTGTCCAAATAACCATTGCTCTTAAAGAGCTTATATTTGCACTATATTCTATAAGGGCTCTGCGTTCAAAACATATTCCGATTTTACCGCGACAGCTGTTATGAGATCACAACAAGGGCCGTTTTTGGTGCCGTAGTGTCCGCCGCCGCCGCCACCGGTGTCCTTGACCACTATCGCCCGAAATAAGAAAAAAAAAAAACGCCAGGTCTGCGCGGAAAACGCAGCACTGTCCCAGCGAAAGTTGGAAGCGCGGCATTTCTAGAGCCCGTTGTAAACTCTTGTGGCTACTAATACAAGTACACTAGCAACCAGGGCTGGGCAAAGATACTTTGAAATTGTATCGCGATACGATACAAGATACTCAGGCAAAACGTATTGGAGATACAGATACAAGATACTGCCGCACTAATTGTACCCGATACGATACTTGGCAATTGTATCTTAAGATACTTCAATACATTCTCAAATTTGTTATTATAGATCCATACAATGTAGCAGCAAACGCCTATACAAAAAGATGTCTCCTTGAAAATTTCTGAACTGTGACCTATTTAGTTTCACTTGCATGAAGTGTCTGTTAGTATCTCAAAAGTTTTGCCCTTCTTGCTCAAAGTACATTAGTTTCCTTCCAAAACAACTTATTGGAGCTTGTTTTAGCTTGTTCACAGGACAACTCTTTATGCACTTCGCTGACAGCGGTTCTTGCTTGTCATTTTTGTAATTGATGGGAGTCGCTGCTCAACTTGCCGACCAGCTAGCGGGTTGCCATGTAATCACAATAACGTCAATAAGAAGCCTTCGCACGACGGCGCAAATACCGGTGTGGAGTTTTACCTTGTCCGTAAAAGACAGTTTGCACAATACCGTATATCCGGACAGACGTACAGCAGCAACAACTCTAATAGCGACTTTTTTTTTTTCCTGGGGGGGGGGGGGGAGTGGCGCGGGGAACGCATGGTGTATACGGGGCTTGCGACCGTTCGCTAGCGGCCCGGCCGGCACACATGACCGTCTCCGTTCCATTTGTTTTTGTTTTCTAAATAAGTATGTTAGTGAGCTACACAGACATGACTGGTCTCAAGCATTTCTTTCGTGAGGAACACGTGGTCACCATGTGCTGAAACATAACCGTGGAACAAAAACTCTATATTTCAATCCGCGTCCAGATCTCACTCGTTATGTACATCCGTATCGTTGTTTCTGGAATCCGGACTCAAAATCCAATTCAGAAATGACATATATATAAGATATGTCAAAGGCCTCCTTTCAAATGCAACGTC
This sequence comes from Rhipicephalus sanguineus, assembly GCF_013339695.2. Taxonomy (NCBI): domain Eukaryota; kingdom Metazoa; phylum Arthropoda; class Arachnida; order Ixodida; family Ixodidae; genus Rhipicephalus; species Rhipicephalus sanguineus. The sequence goes on from NC_051185.1 coordinate 60,165,440, forward strand.
ATTTTGTTAAAACTCTCTCCCACCCCACCATCTTCACTGTCCCCGGGCCTTTGGAGCTAAATTTCGCGACTGCGGCCCGCCGGCTATAAGCTGAGTTTGAGACCCCTGTTGTATATGTAGGTGACGTAAACCTGCAATGAATTTCCATATTCTACTTAGCTGCTGGTGTAAGGGATTCTTTGTTGATATACTCAGTAACGTGCAATTTTTTAGCAATTTTTCTTGAACGAGAGAACATGTGCAACACAGAAATATCTCAGACGTATTGCGTAGCTGCACGAAGCATCGCAGGACACCGCCGCTATTCGCGCTATTGCCGCTTATAGCTCCCTTTACGTAGCTATTAGTAATAAGAAAAATATTTAAGAAGGTCTAAAACCGGGAAACAAATATAAGTAAAATAGAGAGGTGGTTGTTTATCAAACATTCACATTGAATGAGTACAGAAACACGATACAGACGGCGCCTTAACAGCTATGATCACGAAGTATCGTCAACTTACCTGTTGAGACCAGGCCCGCAGCCAAAAATTTTTTCGGCGGGGGGGGGGGGGGGGGGGCACTTGCTGAAAACCTTGACTATTTGAGAAAAACACCTATTTTCATTATTTATTTTTGGTATAACCACCTACTTCACCATAATTTGGGGGGAGGGGGGGAGTGGCCCGGGCCACTCCCCACCACCAACCAATTCCTTAGCCTCCCCGCCCCACCGGTTAAGGGCTTGGTTGAGACAATGTCAAATTCAGTGCCTATGGCAAATTGCCTGAAACGGCTCGTTGGGACGCTCATGAGTAAAACGGAGCATTCAGTAAAACAACGTTTCTCGAATCCCCTTCCTAACATCTTTAAGATGGCTCTTCCATTTTTATAATGCAAACTCAATTTCGCTATTTTCTTAAGCGGTAAGTAAAATATTTTGTACTGTATACTCAAGGCACGCCCACATAATAATATATTTGCTTTCAAAATCGCCTTGGCAACGTGTAAATGTGTAAACAGTAGTAGAAATAAAGCAGACAGTTAGAAGAATAAAAGCAGCAATCTTTTTTTGGGAGCGCGTTACAAAAGACATACTGCAGTGACCAGACCGGAAAAACAGTGCAGAGACCTAGGTAACGTATGTGACGCAAAATTACAGCTAAGAAAGCACTTGTGCCTTGTGCTAATAATCAAATTATGATTTCATAAATTCTTTGAATAAATGCAGATGGAAGTGAAAAATACCGTACGCCAAGATATTTTCTGTTAGGTAAACGCTTGCTCTATTAGATCTAGCATCAGTACCTGTGGTGCTAAAGTTGTTAGAATCTTATTTTCCTATAAGTTAATTCATTGCATGCAAGTCAAACTTATATCCTCGAGATCTTTTAAATCGCTAATATGTAAAATCCACGCGACGCAAAGCAACCCCATTCTTGCACGCATCACATTTCGTTACGGATCAAGACTCAAGAGAATCTTCAATAACGACACTGTAACAACATCAGAATTTGCGCGATAGACGCGGCACGCAGTGGAGTACGCGGCGCAGGACAGCGGCTATGATCAAGTGTATCAAGTGTAGCGGCATTGGAGCAACTAAAAAGAAAATAAATCGAGAAAACAAAAGGTACGTGGGCTGGGCGTACACGTCCGCGTGCTTGTCTTCCTGATCTACCCTCACTGGACGACTGGCGTAAAAATAACGTCACTGCCCTTAGACATATTCAGATCACTTAGTGGCACCAGTACCAGCTTGCGAAGCGGAGTTTGGCCAGCGATTATTGTTTCGCACGGCTGTGTTGCGATAGAAGTATCTTGTATCTTAAAATACACGATACATTATCGAATGTATCGGAAATACAGATACAGATACTCGTCTTTCGAGACGTATCGCGATACAGATACAAGATACCCAAAGTGTATCTAAGATAGTATCTAAGATACATGTATCTTCGATACTGCCCAGCACTGCTAGCAACGTACCAACTACGCCACAAATGATAATTTTTGTGAAGTTGGGAAGCACCCACCACGACATTATTCGTAATTCTGCGGTGAAGAGAGGTACCATCTGTAAATCATTATGAGCAGTTTCTTGATGCGACGGCTGATGACGATGAAGAATTATGACTGAGCCTTTTGTAATGGGTTGGAAGCTTTAAATGACCCACTAGTTACGTAATTCGCATTGTGTGACGCCCGGTCGTTGTTTCATTCTCCAACCACGCTTTATAACATACGCTAACGTGAGAAAGAGATAGAGAGAGGGAATTAACTTTATTGAGACCCTTGAGGAAATGGATCATGAGAGCCTTATGCGCTTCCTTGGCAACCAATAGAAGTGCACTTGCGAGGAACCCACTACGCTATAAATAATAATTTTTGTGAAGGAAGGAAGCAGCCACTGCGCAATTTTTAGTCATTCTGCGCAGAACCGTGGTACCTGCTAAACACCTGTAAGGCATTATGTGCACTTTGTTGATGCTGTGGCTAATGACAATGAAGAATTATGGCAGAGCCCTTTGTAATGGGTTGGAAGCATTCAACAACTCACTCGTTGCGCAATTCGCATTGTGTGACGCCTGGTTACAGAATTCGCATTGTGTGACACTTGGTTGTTATTTTACTCTTCTACCACACTAAATTACATATGTTAATGTGGTTCCTTCGCGACATGAAGCCCGTACAGGGTCTTTTTGCAAAGCAGTTACAAGCACCGCTATGGCTCTGAGGTAGAAAACCGGGCTCCACGCAGAGGGCCCAGGTTCGAAACTCGTTCCATCCGGGATGCTTCTTTTTTTAATTTAATATTTGTGTTCTTATTTCGCGCGATAGTCCTTACGGGCGGCGGCGGCGGACAACTGCGGCGCCATAAACGGCCCTTGTTGCGATCTCATAACATCTTTCGCTGTGAAAAACCGCAGGGCGTTCTCAGGAGCCTTGCAATGCACGCGGTGCTTCTATTGGCGGAGCGCGCGACACCGTTGGGAGGCGCTTTTCTATTGGTTGTTGCCACGGCGACGGCCACTGTGTTCTCCAGCGGAGTGCTCGCTGCTCGATCACTCCGCGGCCGTAAGCACGTGAATCGCCGCTGTTCGAAAGGTGACGCTTGTACGGGAGGCAAAGCGCAAGCCCCTGTAGTTTCGTAGGGAGGAAAACGGGGGACGGTATCGCATGGAATGGGCAAGCCAGTGATTAGATTGGGGCGTACTGACTGGGCTGTCGGCACGTCGTGTCATCTCTTGCCGGGACGGTAATAAAGCGACAGCGATCTAAACGATAGCGCTTTATCGTAAAAACGCTTACTACCCATCAGATGACGCGTGAGTGCCGCTTTGCCGGCTTTACTTCGGAGACGATCTGCCGACGCTTGCTTTCGCGCCGCGCCGCTGAGACCCGAGCATCGTGCGCGCGCGTTCCTGGTCCCGTTTCGATAAAACGGGCGTCTAATGTCCCCACTGGCGGAAGGGCGTTCTCGTTTCACATAGAAAAATTAATAGTGTGAGAAAACGCGTCTTCGGTATACTTCGGTGTGAAGTCGCCGTCAGCTTCGGACTGCCGAGAAGGCGGCGCCTCTGCGGCGCGGGTGCGGTTTACCGTACAAGAAAATGAATCTGTTAGTAGTTGACAGGGGTGATTGCAAAGCTGCGTCAAACTAATACACCGCTATTTAGGCCGCCTGTCGACGCGTTCCGTGGCCGCAAAAGTAGCGATACAGTCCACCATGCCCAAATGTTTACATGCGGCCTCGTGCACTTGCGTTCCAGGGGGCTGCACAAAAGCGTCTGCGGTAAATGATAGATTGTAATAAACTTCCTAAATCAGGCCAAATTAAGAAGTAGAGGCGCAAAAGATTGCTTTCTGGCAAGGACACCAATTATTACTGTCCTGGCACACTTTAGAATAGGGTCAACTGCAAGCAAAACTTTCTTGTCTATTTCCTCAAAAGAGTGTTTTGTGCCTGCCACTTCGCTTGTGGAAAGCATAGCACAACTATGAATAGACCGATTTGTACGCTGTTTGTTGTATTGTAATTCATAGGCTGTGCTATACTTCAACACATTCTTGCAATTCTGGGTTAAGCTTTCATTCTTTTAATATTTCATAATTACTGCATGACACGACTAGCTGAGACAAACAAACGATGTCATGTGATGACGTCATCATGTGGCGCGACGTTATGTCGTCACAAATTTTGGTGGTCTGTGATGTCATGAGGACGTCATAAGGTGACGTCGTGATGTGATGATCTTTTGCATCATTCGCGTTGACGCTGCCGACTCGGAACGCCGACGGTCAGTTTTCGCGTTTGATCAGGAATCCAAGGCTTTCACCTTAAAATTATCGATCTTGTTAGAGCACTGTAAAGAATAGCAATAACCAGCCAAAGGGGCCAAAAGAATGGTAGGAAAGAGCTCTCCTTCTCCTGTTCCCGGAGACATTCGCTGATTTTTCCTAATGTTTACCAAGTTGTACTATCGGTGACAAATGACACACGAACAGCGGAGCGCTTTCACCAAGCATTTGGAACTGTGTAAAGCGCAGCGGCCTGCCATCACCAATGACAGGCACGCACACCCGATTAGGCAGCGCTGCGCAATCGAAACCATGAATCTGGCTCCCGAGCGGCAAACCGCAAGAGCGTATTTATCTATGATCATAAGGGCGCGAACTGTACCACACGCACCACTACTGGCGTTTCATTCGGAGCCGATAGCACGTGCAACAAGTTTTAATGTGCATCGAACTCGCCCAATCTGCGCTAGATGTCCTCAGTAACCAGCTGGTCGATGAAGTTATCAATTTTATTTTGTCGGCAAACGTTTTGTGTACACAGGTCCACATGACTACAATTGGAGTGTGAATTTTCGTTAAACTCAAGTCTATTTACATAAAGCAAACTTTTGCGAATAAGCCATAAAATTGATCGCGCTTCGCTTCTAAAGCAGTGCAGACTCTATTTAACTCGCTTGGCGGGACGTTCGGGCTTTCACGGAAGCTATTTCAACGCCATCCAGCCCAGTGAGTAAGGCTACGAACTTGGCGGCATGATCCTGACCGCGATGGTTCTGTGTATGTAGAAGATACATTAAATGTTAACGTTTCGTAACCTCCTGTAATGCTATCAGCCATCTAGAGAACTATCATCACAAGGAAATACAGCTTGTAGTCGAGGAATGCCGTGCAACGCGAGCGAACTATAACGAAAATGCTACTGTTCTAGCCAGAGCCTAGCAGACGACAAAAGCCGAATCCCCGCCTATGCGTCACTGGAGCGCCGTCCGCAGCGCCGCCATCTGTGGCACACGAGGTGAATCGGGACGGATTTATTGGGTCCTGAGACTCGGCTTTTGGCTGAGCCTCAGGACACAATAAAATTTTATCACACTCTATCCTCGCGGACAACTTTTCTTGGCAATGAAGGGAAAGCTACGGGGGCGGAGCGTCTGCACAAGTACTGCTACGCGAAGTGGTTCGGTTTGGCGCGCGTCTCGTAAAGCCGTGGAAAGTGATGGCTAGCGTTGCATTTCGACGCAAAGGCTACTTAGCGTCTAAGGTACGGGTAAAAGGCGCGACTTTTTCACGCACGCAAAAACGCAAAGTGACAACTTATTAAGTAAAAGAAATACAAATATCTCGCTTGTGTGCCCTGCGTTCTGGCTCGAAAAGCTACATGTAGAAAATGAAGGAGTATCTTGTATATCTCACGCATGCAGAAAATACGGACGCAATTGTTCGACTTTAATTAGCGGTAGAATACGTGCTATGTGGCTCTGTAGCCTTCGCTTCATTGCCAAGAAAAGTTGTCCGCGAGTATAGCATACCGTACCATGCCATACCATATCACAATCACCACCACCACAGGCCGCTGCACTAAAACTGTGCATTTAACAAATACGAGTCTACGCATTCAAACGCGGCTTTAGTAAAGCATAACCCATAATATTGAGATTCTACTTGTTTCCAAATCTAGGTGAAGCCATATGAAACTAGAAGACATTAGTTTCTGACGGACTGGTTCAAAAAGCGCTCTTCTGCAGTTATTGATGACCTCAATAATACGAACTTGTTTAAGTGATTCGCAGGGTCTCCTAGAGGGATTAAAGCGGTTGTGCGTACTAATAGGTATATTTGTGGCGTACTTCGGGTGTGTTTTTCGAGAACGTTGAATTTCGAGGTTGTTCATCTTGGAACTCTTATAGTAGAGTATACATATTGGTCTAAACATATCGGGATGGCTGGCTGCGGTCCTATAGTAGGGTGCGCAAAGTACCCTAAATCATTAACACTTTTTTCTAAAAACACAACGCCTGCTTTATATAGAAGGCGTTCGATTGTAGGGGCGAACAGCATTGTTGCTCAGTCTGTTACTCTTATAGCAGAGTACACCGTGCTCCTAATCGTTAACTATTTCTTTCTGAACACACCTTAGTGCTCTACCGTGGTCAAGGACATTGCATTCCTTGATTCGTTTGTCGTGCTTCACTCGACCGCATTGAATACAGCCCCTCCGCTACACTGAAAAATGCCGCAGAAATGAGGAAACTTTGCGGTGAAAATTGAACGAAGACACACAACACAAAATTTGCGCCTCAAAGTTTCCTCAGTTATGAACCGGTGCCAACTAGCTCAAACCAGGGTTCTGCTAGAACGCAGAATTGCTGTCGCAAATTATCTATCATGCTATGAGGCTTTCTTCTGTCTTCGTAAGAAGCGCAAAACCACACACAGATGGATCTATACGAAGATGGATCTATACCAACTAGCCCGTTACACTTGTTTATTAAGCTTTCTTCTGAGGGGCTGCGCTGCCATTGGCATTAGTGAGTCGAATTACAACATTGTGTGGGGGGACGTTCTGGAATACGGGGTGTCAGCCACAGTTTTTCAAGCGAAGCTTCTACTGACTGAACTGTGAAGCTGGTGTTCCCAAAAACCCACCACTGTGGGGGGGGGGGGGGGGGGGCGACACGTGACGCGCTCACTTAAAAACCGTCCTCAACAATAGCTCGCGCACATCAAAGAAATAAAAAATTCGGCAGATCCCACGTACCGTGGGAATCGATGTTATGCGAAGCATGCGCAGGAAGGTGACTGTGTCGCAGTTTTTCACATTGAGCGAAACGTTACGGAATGACGCTAGAGAAATGTGCAAATGGTATACGCACAAACATATTTTGAAGAGTCGCACATTTATTATGTAACCAGTTGTTTACAGTTGCTTAACGATACCAATAGAAACATAGGTGTTACCAACACCAAACGCAGTAAGCTGATATGTAGTGCTTATATTCTTCAACACTGGATAGCACGAATTCGCATAGCACAATGAAGGAACACAGATGTCCAGGAGAGGCGCTACTCGCAGTTAAGTTTTATTCAGAAAAGTTTCCCTGGATATATACACCGTGGAGTGGCACGCGCAGGCGCACTGCACATACGTTACAGTTGCGTTAGAGTTCTTATGCTTATACTTATCCGTTATGACGGAGAACGCACGCACGTTTCACAAACCCATGTGCGTATTTGGAAGGGATTCTTGGCAGTTCTTGAATAAGGTCATCATCACCGTGTTCAGTGAGCACAAGCAGCTGGACAGTAGTTGTTATCGGATCCGTTCGTGATCGCGGCTACGAACGACCTAAGTGCAGTGAAGTGCGAGGTATAGTAGAGCTGGTGGAAAACACGGATGCCTTTTACGAAGAAATGATCTATGATGCCTTCTGTCCTGGACGTAGCACCGAGGTCTTGTGATGCCCTTTCCACACACAAGCCGTCTTTCATGCCGTTTAAGAACCAGGCGTTGTTGGGTTTCGATAAATCAATGGCGAAGTCACCAGGGACAATCATCAGGGACATGATCCTCTCGGTAGAATTATTGTAGGAAGCATTGAACGTTGTGGAAGCAGCCGGAAGCAGAGGACGTTGTGGACCACGTCGACGAGTGGATGGTACCCCAGCGTCTTCCAGGGGTGCTCTGTCTTGAGCTCCCTAACTTTCCTTGCGTCGACCGCTGTGGTGTAGTGGTACGGTGCTCGGCTGCTGACCCGAAGGTCACGAGTTTGATCCCGGCCGCGGCGGTCGCATTTCTATTGAGGCGAAATGCTAGAGGCCCGTGTAGTGTGCGATGTCAGTGCAGGTTAAGGAATACCAGGTGGTTAAAATTTCCGCAGCCCTTCACTATGGCGTCTCTCATAATCATATCGTGGTTCTTGGATGTAAAACCCCAACAATTACTAATATTATCACTTTCATTCCCTGTCAATGTGTATGTCCGCGGTTGCTGCGTTGATTGAGACTCTGTTATCACTTGTGGCACATACCCGCATAACATGAACTCTGGTATGCGGGTATGTGCCACACGTGACTGAGGGAAGGGGTTTCATGACGTGCGCGACAGGTATTTTGTGTTATTCATGTCATGATCAGTGAATCGTGTTCGTCATACACTCATCCTATGCTATGCAAATTTTGGTATATTACAACCTATGGGGACGACCCGGAGAGCACCAAGACGTAGGCGGATAGATAGATAGATAGATAGATAGATAGATAGATAGATAGATAGATAGATAGATAGATAGATAGATAGATAGATAGATAGATAGATAGATAGATAGATAGATAGATAGATAGATAGATAGATAGATAGATAGATAGATAGATAGATAGATAGATAGATAGATAGAAACGCCCAAAGGGCCTGAGGTTCGCTAAGAAATGCTTCGCATTTAAAACTCACAGGGTCCTTTATGCATTCGCCTGAGGTATGGTGTCTAGAGGGGGAAGTGTGACGGGCGCTGTATCCCCGCCGTGGGAGAGCGATGCGCGGAACGCAATGAAAGTTCTGGCCGCCGCAAGGGGCGCTGGTGTAGTAGTAGGTGCTCGCGCTCGCCGCGCTTGCTTTGGCTCGTCTGGACTCGTTCGTTCTCTCTGTGCTGTGCTGTCACCTTGTTCGGATGCCTTGCCTTCGCTGTCGTCGTTTGTTTACCCGCCACTGTACCCACGTGTTCTGCGAACCATGCCGTCAAATCGCGCAAGTACATGCTTCGTCCCTGGTTGTAAAGGCGGGTATAGATCGTGCTCGGAGAAGTTTTCGGTCTTTAAAGCCCCGAAGGATCTCTCGAGGCGAGAGCAATGAGCTCGAAATATTAAGCGGACTGACAAAGAGCTGACGAGGGACAGCGTTGTTTGCGAGCGGCACTTCGACGTGAGTTTCATCGGAAGGACATACCAACACATTATAAACGGTGAGGTTGTTGAGATACCCCGCGTTTGTCAGAAGACGCTGTGCCTACGGTGTTTCCGGACGCACCAAAGTACTTTACCAAAAAAAGAAAAGCAGACAGGAGTGTCCAAAACTAAGGGAGCGCCAAAAACTTGAAGTTGAGGAGGGTCAAGTAATTTGACCTCTTAACGTGATAGGGGAGTATGTGATAACAAATGTCTGACATAATTATGGGATGACAAATGTGTGATAAATAAACATGACCTTCCATGTATTTAGTGTGCATCTAAAGCCGTAAGTTAACAGAAATCATTGGTCCTTGCATAGGTAGAACTATCGCTAAAATAATAAAATAAAATGCTCAGTATCAAAGAGCCTCCAGCTGCAGCATTCCGATCTCCACTTCAATTTTCTCAAGGAAAAGGAGCCGGAAATTCTAAATGCTTTGAACATTTCGCGCTCAAGAGCACTTCAATTTTCTCAAGGAAAAGTAGCCGGAAAATGTAAACATATCCAGCTTTTGTGGACACATCACAGCCAGCGCCCCTGGCGGCCCCGGCGCGAAGCTAGCGCGTTTTCAATGGAACTGGCGAGTTTTTCCCGAATAATTAAGTGTAGAGGGTGAATGTTGAAAAACGCAGACCACAGAGCGCTTCTGGGAACCTAAACACACGAGAGGACTGCAGCGATCGTGTTGCAGTAAGCTTCAATTTTGTTCCCAGAGCAGTTAAAGATTGTACAATGGGAGCCTATGGAAACGGCGAAAAATGTGGCCTGTTTTTCGAGACAAAAACGGTCGCTGTCGTAAAACTAAGCAAGTTATGGTAAAGGTCAGCAAATCACATGTAGTCCTGACACTCACCTTTCGTTTGAAGCCATTCTCAACTTGCCGCAATTGGCATAACATTGTTCCCTAACGTGCTTTTTGAAGCGCGGTCGTTCAAATGTTTGTGGTAAATTGATAAACCCTTGCTTACCACAGGCGACAAGGCGTCCACCGTGGCCGAGCGACCTAATCGCTCAAGTTCAGAGCGCAGCATCACCGCGCCGTCATCGGTTCGATTCCGGGCGACGGATCAGCATCTCCTTTCTCAGCCCGTGACTTAGTTCTACAGGTTCGCACAGGATGTCGCCGCCGAAACAAAAAAAAAGGAGCTTTTGTTTCAGTTCTTGACTGTAATCTTAAGCTGCCGTTTCTTTTTCTCTTTATTATATGAGTTTTTTTAGTGTCTGTTTAAACACTCCACACGTATCACATCGTTCAGATGTACATTTGTAATTCTTACTTTATTCTTTTATAAGCGTCCTTAGGAACGGAACGCCCGATGAAGTTATGGTGCACAAAGCTCTTTCGGACTTTTGTACGCCTATTGTTGTGGAAACTTATTTCTCCCTTCTCATGATGTCGTTACGATCTTCTCAGGTACCTACAATTCAGCAACGTAAAGGAAGCGAACTAAGCTTAGACAAGCGAGGCATAGTAATTAAATGACAAAGTTAGACGTTTTTGCAGTTGCTTTTTACTTTAGGGCTAACGCAAGTGTCTATCGTAATCTTAACGAACGAAGGGGAATTGTTCGAGGGGTTCTTTTTTTTTGTTAGACACTACTAAAGAAACCAAGAGATAATTAAGCCAATCAAAGAACAGGAAAAATATTTGTTCTTTTTCAAACAGCAGTGCAATGATTTCGCCCTAACTTAAATGAAATCAAAATCGCTATCTCGACAAGCATCAGTGGACGGCTCATATACCCTTCTACATGCTGCGCTCTCAACTCGAAGAGACTGTGCGAAATCCCCTTTCCTACCTGGAGTGGCTGTGTTCTCTTACAGCACCATTTTGTAGAGTTACGCGAGACTGGATCTAGAAGAGTTAGCTGCCAGCTTTACTTCATTTGTTGCTATCGCACTCATTGCATTGTCCTTGCGGTGAAACTGGGATTTTTATTCATCTCTTGTCATATCTATCGCCCTACGTGAAAAAAAAAAAACAGCATGCCTTCTCCTTTAACATCACAAAGCACTGTGCGCTGCATCGGATAGATCCATGCGATATGACGTGTGTGGATCAAAGCTTTCGGGAAGTCCAGGGACTGGTGCTCCCAGTTACAAAACGAAAATCCTGTGATTCAGCAGCTTTTCGCACGTACTCGCAGCCCACCTCGACGTACCGCAATAAGATGCCATTTTAAACATCTGTAAATGACAATGTGCGCAGTATGTACTGGTTGCGCAAGGCTGGAACCGAAAGCGGAGCTAGCGTTCGAAATAGCTTCGTCTAGGTTTTGCTAGTAATACCAAGCTATTGCTAGAGGTGCAAAGTTTTTGCTAGTATAGTATTATAGGATATGGCTAGGCTTGGATAATCTATTCTTCTCAGGTTTCGGTCGGTTCCCCAGATTACGCACTTGTTGCGTGGTTCTGAAGGGGAAATGTCGCGTCACTAGTAGTTACGTGATGGGATTTTAGTCACGTGAGAGAGAAAGTACATCTTTATTAGAGTCCAGTGCAGACGCTGAGGTTGCCCCGTGCCACCCGGTTGTTCCGAAGTTTTTGGCGCCAACACGTCACGTCAATAGTTACGTGACGTTACGGGAATTTAGTGGCGAGACTAATTACGTGATTTTACGTGATTTTTAGTCACGTGGCTAGTTGTTACGTGATTGTAGTCACATAAGTAGATGTGCGATGTTACGTGATTTTGGTCACGCGACAATTGCAGGCCTGGTGTACAAAAAATTGTAGTCGCAGGAAATAACCCATCATCGATATCACATATATTTTACGATCACGAAGAATTCACTTTCGTTGCTCGAAAGAGCAAGCGAAGCTGCACTCGTGCACTTTTTATCACGCTTCAAGATTGTTTGGGCTTCTACGATTTTTTCAGGAATGTTTTGTATGCTTCATTTGCTCTATTCCTTTTTTTTTCCTGGTGAAGAGTGCAAATATATTGCTGTCAGTTTAAAAATATAGTCAGTTGTAAGTTCAGCGCTGTGTGTGTTTTCCAATGTCGTCCTCGTTCCTTGCGCTGTGAAACATCGAATTATGGTCTACAGCGCATTTTTGCAAACAGAAAGCAGCTGTTTTCACTTTTGCATTCCATTTCTGCTCTTTGGAAGGTGGGGACAGTTGCAAGGAGCGTTGCAAGGAGAGTTTGAACGTAGTATCTTTATAATAGCTATGGTATCACGGGCTAGCCACCGCGCGCTGTGGCTGAATGGGTTGATCATCCGTGCTGGCTTTTTGCGCACAATCGCTGGGGCTATTGTTCGAATACCAATGCGGTTTTTTCTTCTTTTTTTTGTCTCTCTCGGAATTGCTTATGTTTGCCGCGGTGGTACAGCGGTTACGGTGCTCGGCTGGTGACCCTAAGGGCACAGGTTTGACGGCGGCTCCAGCATTTTTGAACAAGGCGAAAATGCTAGAGGCTCGTGTACTTGGTTTTAGATGCACGTTACGAACCTGAAGTGGTCGAAATTTCCGCAGCCCTCCGCTACGGCACGCCTCATAAACATATTATGGTTTGGGCACGTAGAACTCCAGCAATTATTATTACTAGTACAACGCTGCTGCAGATTTAGTTGCTTGTTTTTTCACTGGAGCATTGCAACCAAGATATTTGTTGCAGCTTCGGTTTCCCTTTTCGAAATAGAGCAAGTAAACTTCTAATGTTTTGTTTTTTATTACCACGCAACCCATTACTTAATAACGAAGAAAAGGAACCCAGATTTTAGTTAACCTCAACCATAAGAAGGCAATACAAAACGAAACCAAGGCAAGCATGAGGGCAGCCAATTGTAATATAATGAAGCGTTTTAAAGAAGTACTCTACTATTAGAGACGATGCAGAAACGTAACCAGTAATGGTAGAACCAACGCAAAGCTTGTATTGTTGAATCGTCGCCTTTTTTCTACGGGAGCAGGGTTCTCCGCTTCTGCAAGTAGTGCTGCTCTTTTGCATTACATTTACGTCCCCTTTGAAAAAGAGCCATCCTGACTAATTACGGACAGCTGCACAGTGACAGTGAGGCTTTAGCAGGTCCATATGCACAATCTCATGGCTTGACATTGTTTGATTACAATAAGTCTCAAGCGACTTGACGGCGTATATGAAGTACGAGGCTTGCTAGACCACACGGTACGGGCCGTGGTACTTCTGAAGAAGTTTCGTAGACCGACCGGGGCCACCTAGTAGTCCAGAGTAGAGCACTGCACGGGCCGATTTTTCCGGCCCGGGCCCGGCCCGGCCTGAAAACGCCATGCTCCGGCCCGCCCGAGCCCGGCCCGGTGTTCTTAAATGTGGCCCGTACCCGGCCCGGGCCCGAAAGGTTCGGGCCCGGCCCGGCCCGGCCCGACCCGACCCGTTTCAGCTAGTTATGCCTTGAGCATAAAGGAGGCAACCTTCGGTTATTGTGAAGATACCTGCCACACACAAGATATTTTCTAGAGACTGTTTTGGAAACTTCTTTCAGTGTCACGACTTTCACTGGTACTGCAGGCACGTAGGCAAGGGGGGGGGGGCGCCCCCCCCCGAATTTCGTGCAGCCTTTTATATTCCCGGGCAACTTTTTTTTCTTTTTACTATGAAAAGACTTTCTTTCGAATAATTAGGCCTTCCCCCCCCCCCCCCCCCCGAAAAAAAATTCTGGCTACGTGCCTGTGTACTGTGTATACTTTCGGTTAATTACGCCCGTAACACTCTTGCGAAATAATTGCAGGGCAATATAAAATATAATTGGAGTCATAGCTGGCTGTTTCATGTACGCACGCAGTGCTAACCATGCAATCTTATTTCAAAGAACGGCTACAAAGTATACCTCTAAAAACTGAAAAAAAAAAAACATGGCAGACATTTTTAGTTTAAGTTTTACATCAATTGCATACGAGCTAGGGCTGTTGAGTAAAAGTAGCAAGTCTGTAAACTTCATCTATTGCACAATGCAATGAAAAAAAAAAACGTGCTCTAGCTGCTTCTGGTAGGAATACACCAGGCTGGGCAGCGTTACATAAATTAAAGCTGTCGTGTTGACTCCTCGGCAGGCAACTGCACCCAACGTACACAACGTTTTCGTGTTCAAAACAAGAACGTTCTTTGTCCCACCCTTCTTCCCCGAGTCACCGCCACCGCAGTGCCATGGATGTGTCAAAGCGAGGCACACCCGTTAGAGAGCGAGCCACTGTCCTCGCTGTTCCCTGAAGATGGCTGTCTCGTCGTCTTCGTGTGACCACCTTCGATCTTTGAAAATGTTACGCCTTAAAGCGAGACCGGACTAAGGGCTTCCAAAACAACTGTCTATTAGAACGCCGAAGTGAACCAGCCGGCGGCCTCTTTAGCGATCCCCGTCGACGTGACGTGTCGGTTGTCCGGAGCGTGACTATACAGATACGTATGAGACCCGGCCGGGCCTAATACGGGCCTGGCTCAGGCCCGAGCCCGAAGATCATGGGCCCGAGCCCGGCCCGGGCCCGATCCAACAATCCCTTACCCGGCCCGGCCCGCGGGCCGGGCCGGGCCTGGGCTTTCGGGCCGGCCCGGGCCCGTGCAGTGCTCCTCCAGAGGCCAGGCCCGTAGCTAGGGGGTATGCCCCAAGGGCCCGCCTCCCCTCCCAAAAGTTTGACGGAGGCGGTGTTTTACCGACAAGAATAATGAAAATAGGTGTTTCTCTCAAACTGTCAAGGCCTTCAGCAAGTGCCCCCTCCCTTTACCCAAACCCCCCCCCCCCCACCCCACACCCCCCTCCCCCGCTGACTGGCGCAGGCCGGCGGCGGGGACCGGCGGGGACCGGCGGACCGGCGCCGGGAACGGTAGGCAAGCAGACTCGGAAGCGAGCGCGGCCGCGCGCGCCGTAGCCATAGTAGGGTGGCTAGCCATAGCAACGACGGAGAGATCTTCAACCGGCTGCTTTGCTGCTGGCTTGCGTTTCCTTTCTTGAATTCTTGGCACTCGCCACTTTCCTGTGAAGAATGCTGTCTCACGCTCATAACGTGCATGCCATTTGTGACCTGGAAGTGCCGGGCGCGCGGCGATAATGCAATCGAGAGGCATGCACGATATCAGGACTGTTTTTGTGAGGCGAAACGACACCCTTTCAACACGTTCTTTAGTGTACGCTGCTTTCCTGAAAAGCATAGGTAATTTCATAGGGAATATTAGCCGATTACACACTGCCTTTGTTGCCGCAACGCCAATTCACACCGTTGAAAGAGTAATAAGAGGGAGTAACTAAGAGGGAAGTCCAGGCATGGACACAAGCATGTTGTCTTTACTGATGACTTTCCCTTAATAGGTACCCATGTTAGCAGCATTGTACAACATAGTAAATGAAAACAGCGAAGAAGAAGACTTCAAAACTAACAAGAGCTTTTCGCTTTACAGTTCTGCTTACCGATTCAATGAGGCAAGTATTCGACGCTCACTAGATTGCCCTCCGCACTGTGTTCCCGAGCCACGCCGAATTACGGTTCATCAAACTAATGAACAGATCAAGCTCGCCTTGCTTGTTCGCCTCAGGTTTATGACTAATGTGTCGATAATGCACTATATATATATATATATATATATATATATATATATATATATATATATATATATATATGCGTGTGTGTGTGTGTGTGTGTGTGTGTGTGTGTGTGTGTGTGTGTAGGGAATGCATGCCTTGCGGGTAGCACTCACTACAAAAAGAAAAGATGCCTTTACTAACGTTTCAGCCGTGACACCGCCTACATAGGTCAGTGTCTTGCGAAGCCCGTGCCACAGCCCAAGCGTTATGGAATGCATTTTTTTCCGGATTTTTGATATGTGCTGCCTGGAAGTTCATTCAATGTAGAAAGCGCCGCGCGCATGCGCCGTTGCTCGACATGCGTTCACTAGTAGTCGCGAAGGCAACGCCACCTCTCAACGTCAACTCCTTTTACTCTTTTATAAGCACAGATTAAATCGAGAATGCCTAATACCGTGCGCATTATTTTTAAACGCATTTTTTTTCTTTAGTAAATAGCAGCGGACTGCGTAGAGCATTCTGCACGTCTCATTCGTGCACTATGAAGGCTTGCCCGTCAGGCAACGCGACACGCCGTTGTGACTTTCAAAGCGCAATTCAACAATACAAATCCTAATCATATGGTGAAAAAAAAAAGCTCGTTTATGTCACTGTAATTCACAGCCAGGGTCTTGTGACACATTTCGGTCGGTTGTCAGTCCCTTTAAGAAAGCACATCGCGAATATATATAGTGACAGAGTAAGTATTTACTCTACAAAGGCGTGACCTCACTCATGCTCACCTCATGTTCCACGATCCCAAATATTTGTCCATAAGTAAATATTGAGAAGGTTATTGTGTATACATATTTGAACTTTCTAACTATCAAGGAGGTAATTTCCGCGTCACTACAAAATCTGCCCTAAATGGTGGCAATGCGCTGTACAGCACACGTGTGTGCTGTACAGCGCAGAGCCACCATTTAGGGTAGATTTAGGGCCTAATCTAAGAAAAAAAAATAGCCGGCAGATCCCACCCATTGTGGGAATCGATGTAATGCGAAGCAGCCAGCAAAGAGCTGCATACATCGTCTTGTATGTCATTGAGGAAAATGCGTGTCATGGGTTTCATGTTAACTCCTCCTATTATTTATGTTCGTCACACAGTAACGTCGCACAATACCAACTTCGGGGTCGATCAAGCTAGAGAAACGGCCGCCAGCGCCCCATGAGCGCGGCACGCAAGTCATGCTGTACATGACATACGTGTCATGACTTTCATGTTAACTCGTGTTATTTATGTTCCTCACACGGTCACGTCGCGCAAAACCAATTCCGGGGTAGACCAAGCTAGCGAACGGCCGCCAGCGCGCCATGATCGTGGCACGTAAGTCATGCTGTACATGACATGCGTGTCATTATTTTCACGTTAACTCGTGTTATTATGTTCGTCACATAGTCACGTCGCGCAATACCAATTTCGGGGTAGATCAAGCTAGCGAAACGGCCGCCAGCGCCCCATGAGCGCGGCACGCAAGTCATGCTGTACATGACATGCGAGTCATGATTGTCATGTTAACTCGTGTTTTTATGTTCGTTACACGGTCACGTCGCGCAATACCAATTTCGGGGTAGATCAAGCTAGCGAAGCCGCCGCCAGCGCCCCATGAGCGTGGCACGTAAGTCATGCTGTACATGACATGCGTGTCATGATTTTCATGTTAACTCGTGTTTTTATGTTCGCCACACAGTCACGTCGCGCAATACCAATTTCGGGGTAGAGGAAGCTAGCGAAATGGCCGCCAGCGCTCCATGAGCGTGGCACGTAAGTCATGCTGTACGTGACATGCGTGTCATGATTTTCATGTTAACTCGTGTTTTTATGTTCGCCACACAGTTACGTCGCGCAATACCAATTTCGGGGTAGAGGAAGCTAGCGAAATGGCCGCCAGCGCTCCAGAGCGTGGCACGTAAGTCATGCTGTACGTGACATGCGTGTCATGATTTTCATGTTAACTCGTGTTATTTATGTTCGTTACACAGTCACGTCGCGCAATACCAATTTCGGGGTAGATCAAGCTAGCGAAGCCGCCGCCAGCGCCCCATGAGCGTGGCACGTAAGTCATGCTGTACATGACATGCGAGTCATGATTGTCATGTTAACTCGTGTTTTTATGTTCGTCACACAGTCACGTCACAAGATACCAATCTTGGTGTATATAAATCTAGCGAAACTGCCGCCAGCGCCCCATGAGCGTGGCACGTAAGTCATGCTGTACATGACATGCGTGTCATGATTTTCATGTTAACTCGTGTTATTTATGTTCGTTACACAGTCCGTCACAAGATACCAATTTTGGTGTATATAAATCTAGCGAAACCGCCGCCAGCGCCCCATGAGCGTGGCACGTAAGTCATGCTGTACATGACATGCGTGTCATGATTTTCATGTTAACTCGTGTTATTTATGTTCATTACACAGTCACGTCACAAGATACCAATTTCGGGGTAGATCAAGCTAGCGAAACTGCCGCCAGCGCCCCATGAGCGTAGCATGCAAATCATGCTGTACATGACATGCGTGTCATGATTTTCATGCTATGACTTGTCATTTATGTTACAGTCATGTTACGCCATACCAATTTTGGTGCACATTCGATGAACCAAGCGACCAGGACAGTACAAAGCCGTAGGCGGATAGATAGATAGATAGATAGATAGATAGATAGATAGATAGATAGATAGATAGATAGATAGATAGATAGATAGATAGATAGATAGATAGATAGATAGATAGATAGATAGATAGATAGATAGATAGATAGATAGATAGATAGATACGCTCAAAGTCGCAGAAGTTCGCTAAGAAATGCTTCGCATTTAAAATAACGTGTTATAAGATTGACAGGAATTCAATTTTTTTAGCTATTTCCACTCAGACAAAGCTGATAGGGAATACAATGTCTAGAGGGTGGTTTCTAAAACGCGTGCATCTATGATAGCACTGTGCTATCGATGCGCATTAAGCAGACTTCTCACCTGTGTGCCGATATCCCTATTATTAAAGTCGAGGCTATATGCCAGTTATCGTATCTTCTGGAATATCATTAATTTTTCTTAGTCGCTTTCGCGCGTATTTCTATTGCAACTTTTATGCTGCAGTAAAATTTAATATTGAATTATCTATTTCCTTACTATCTATTTACTACAGGCACGTAGGCAAGGGGGGGGGGGCCGGGGGGCCCGGGCCCCCCCCCCCCGAAATTCGTCCAGCCTTTTATGTTCCCGGGCAATTTTTTTTCTTTTTGCCATGAAAAGACTTTCGAATAATTAGGCCTTGGGCCCCCCCGAAAAAAAATCCTGGCTACGTGCCTGATTTACTATGATTTCCTTATCTACAATAGAGACAAAACTACCCGATACAGTGAAAGGGACTTTCAAGGTGGGCCTACACGTTTGAGCCAAAGAAGAACCCCAACCAGGAATGTCTTCGCAGCTTCGACATTCCTATCAAGCCAGAAGATTCCAGGATTCAATACGCGGCTGATATTTTGCATCATGAAGTGCAAAAAAAAAGCTCCGGTTTTGAAGACCCTCCAGCGGAGCTGTAATCATTCTATTCGACATGGGTCATTTTTCGTTGGGCTTTCAGAGGAAGAAGACTACTGCTTGAAAAGCAGTAGATATTAAGGGAAAAAGCAGATTTCGCTAGGCTTTATCTGGCTGAAGACTGGTATTTTTCAGTGATTGCTACGAGCGAAAAACTGCTAATCAAAATTCCTGTGCGCATAAACACAATCGTTCTCTTAAAGGGCCCCTCACCAGGCCACATAGCAAATTTTAGTTAGACGCTGGAAGTTGTTGTGTGCCGAATGAAGAGCCGTATGCCGCAAGAATTTTTCAAATCGGTTCATTACGAGCTGAGAAAAACAATAGTTTGTAGCGGCGCGAAACCATGATGCGAGGACGCGAGTTTCAAATCCTTGCCACTCGCCCCGTGTAGCCTTAGCAAGCCAAATCCCTTCCCTGCCCTCTTCACTTGACCCATACGCATGAACACGTCATGCGCATGCATGGTCACGTGCGCATGACGTGCCCGAGCCAGCCCGAGCACGCGAGCGGCGTTGCACGGCCGCTACCTTTTTGTAGCGTTAGCTACACTTGCCTAGCCAGAGCAGGTTCGCGGGGGTCATCATGAGCCGTGCTGCGCATGCGCGCGCGACTCGCCGCTGCTGCTCTGCGCATTCGAGAAGGGTGACGTCGTAGCCATGGCGCGCGCAGCTATTAGATGCGAAGTATCTTAAGGCGGAGCTCAATCCGGTGGTGGTGGTGTGCGGCGTGACCACCCTTACTGCGCATGCGCATACCCTCTCCACACACTCCTCTCCACTCCCCCTCACCATTCCCCCTGTCATCTACCCTCTCCCATTTCCCCTCTCTACTCACCTTCTCCCCTTTCCCTCTCCACTCACCCTCTCCCTTCTCCTCTCCGCATTCCCTTTCCCCTCCCTCTACCATTACCCTCTCCACTTCCCCTCCCCCTTTCCACTCTTCCTCTGAAACGCGGGCTAGACATGCCGAAATTCTCTCCTGCGCAACGCCGCGATGAGCTCGAGCGCATGCGCGTCCCCTCCCCTTCTCTCTCCTCTCCTACACTGCCCCCTCTCGCCCGCCTGTCGACCGCGCTCCCCGCTCGCCCTGTGAGAATTAACGACCAGGCTAGATGGAAGATACGACGCGCGTAGCGTCGCTCTTCGCGTTCCACGACGCGAGCTCGGTAGCATGCCCAACGAACGCCAACGGAACGCGATCGTGCAAGCGCTCCGGCTTCGCATCTACTCATGGTCCCCTTTAGCGGGAGATGGTGTATTCGCCTTCGCTGTGCAGTCGCCGTCTGACAGTGCGCTGGTGCCGCTTGATAGCGCCTCTGACTGGCGTTTGCTGGTGGGTAACGCCATGGAGAAGGAGAGCGCAAATGCTGCTCAACGGCGCAGAAGAGCCGAGAAGCTTATGTCATCGGATCCCGAAGTAGTTGCCTGGAAATTAACGCTTCAGCGTAAGAAAGAACAGAGGAACGCTAAACGTGCTGCGGAAAGCTAAACGTGTGCTGCGGAAATCTGAAAAGCTCAGAATAATCAGCTGAACCTTTGATAACGCTACGTATATCCTGGCATAGCCGAGCTAAGCCACTGCAATTTTTTTTTTTTTATGTAGCGGCCGTGGGCGTTTTGTCGGCGTTCTCTGGTGTACTGCCTGTTTCTGCGGGACGGGCATGAAAGTTGAGACATTTGTACCGGCACGAGAGTGGCGGTATCATGAGCCAGTGCCGCATTAACGTTTACTTGAACGCGGTAGAATAAATGAGCATAATGACCGCTCGAACGCGCCAGAACATTACTTTCGTTTCCAGGGCTGGCGTCTGCTCGATGCGCTAACCGCGGGGACACGAACGCATGGGAAAGGGAGGCACATTAGCCCCGCATCTCGCTGCAATTAACGGGAAAAAAAAAAGAAAAAGACGCGACATTCCTTTTGTGTGTCTCAATATTTCTCTCAAGTGTTATTAATCTATTCAAGCAACAAATTACACAAAAACTACACATGTCGTGTCAAATAATTATCGCAGTGTCACGAGCTACTGTTGGCAACGTTAGAGCACAGTCGTCTACGTGGAGGAGCGACGTCACAGCACTACCATCTACGTAAAGCCGTTTTTTCATGTACGTCATCCTCTCATTCTCTAAAGCGCGCGCCCGCGAGAGGAAGGGCAAGCAGCGTTCACCTTGAAATTTGACCCATTTCCGCGGCGCGTAGCGTTGCAAATTTTGGCAGACGTGATCGTGAACGCCCAGTGTATGCATTGCACTCGTTAGCTCAAAATTGTCAAACCTGGCGAGGGGCCCTTTAAGGGAACCTCCTGGAAAGAAAGGCTTAAGATTTCTTTGGAACGCCTGCACATCTTCGTGGCAACAGAAGGAGCTCCACTCACAACTGAAGAAATTTCATATGCTGAGTGAACGAAAGAAGGGGGAATTAAAACGTTCGCTTTTCTCTGATGTGTCTTGTGACCCGTTGTTGAGCAAGTCAAGTGCATTTTGTATTCTACATCAGGAGTGATACAGAATAAAGAAGTGATTTTGAGAGGTTGTAGGAATAGTTACTATATTATGTTGCATTGACAATCGTTGTTGTCAGCGCAAAAACGCCAAGTTTCGCTCTTCTGAATTTCTTTGTGCTGATCAAAGTGGACGATTGGGCCAGTAGGTGATTCATGATCGACTTTGTGCTGCTGTAGTGCAAAGTTGAAAGAGACTGCGCCTACAGAACATGAAAGGAGAGCTTCAGGAGAACTTCCAGCCCATTAGAGTAACCTATTGGTGTATCTGCGCCAACAGGATTCAAGACAATCACCTCCAGCATATAAGTTAGTCGACCGTGAGAAAAAAACGAAAAAAAAAAAAAAAAAGAAAGAAGAAAAGAAGAAATGCAATTAGGATAGATAAGTGCCTTTTTTAGCAGGATAGACGGCAGATCTAGAGATTATTACACAAATCAGTCGTATATGTTCTACTATACGTCCATTCCTAACAAAAAAACTATCCAAGTTCATATTTTCCGGTGTACAAGATCATCTTTCAAAGACTGTATCATTTTTGCACACCCGCTTAGACGGCGCCAAGCTTGCGGTGGCAGCCACATTTCAATAAGAACTAAATGACAACAAATAAAAGCTATCTTTAACTTCCTTTTTTTTACTCTCATTCCTAGCGTTCTCAAACTTATCCAGTTCTAATTTGAGGCAACGCAAGGAGCAAACGAGCATCACCCAAGTGGCACACCAAAGGAAATTCGGTTTTATTATGCAAACACAGTATCCTGTTCGTACCCAAAATATATGGTTCCCGCTAGCTGAAAAAAGAAACTCGGAAAGCAGCATGCTGCTCCAATATCCCACCGTTACGGCAGCGCAAGAAACTAAACAAACAAGCAAGCAAAACAAACAAACAAACAAACAAACAAAAACACGATTCTCTTCATGCATCGCGGCGCGCGTCTATAACGGCCAGACATTTGGCATGGCACGTCTAGAAAAACGCAAATTCATTGCCGGTCGTCGCCGTCGAGATAACGCCGACAAACAGCGCTCTTTTCTGCGCACCGAGGTGAAGCGACAGTCTCGGGGGCGTGTGTACTGTTTCTTTTGATTCTTTTTATTTAGTGCCGCGTCACTGCATACGTCATGGCGGGACTTTTGAATTCTTTAAGGTCGATACGCCACGTGGTGTCGTTCACGCGAACTAGGCCGCTGGTGTCCAGAAAAGCTGCATATGATCGAACGGGTGAACTCCCGCTTTCCAGCGCGCGGCGTTGACGGTTAGGCCACGAACAGCTCCGTCTTTCAGCCTGCTAACGGCGAGCTATTTATATACACCTTACATCAGCTGCTTTCTGAGTTACCACATAGATGGCGCGATGTCCACGCGTGGCGCGTGGACATCGTCGCCCCGTTCTTGCAAACGCCGTTGCTCTTCGCCTACAGGGCCCGTATTCTCAAACGATCGCAAAAGGCGATAGTATCGCGTTTGGTGACGTAGAATTTGATGCGTTCAATAAGTAAAAAAAAGACTTGCCTGTGACGTCATTGTTGCAACTGGCCGTGGTAGTACGAATGTCTCCAACACGGGAGTGAGCGCACTGTACGAGCGCAGAGCAACCCGAGTACGGCGTTTTCGAGCGTGTGCTGCTGCTTACGCAGTGGCCAGGCTTGGCCGGCTTGGCTGTGGCTACTTGAAGTGTAAGACGTGTTGAAAGTGCTTTCAACGTTTTTTTGTTCGATTATTTAAGCACAGTATAATATTTAAAGAATGCAACTTTGCGTGAAACGTATTTCGTTGAGAGTTTAACACGGCGTACTCGGAGAGTTCAGCTGTAGCGTGCCGCCGCAGCGACATCGTCTCAAGATCTCACATGTTGCGGCTCGCGATAAGCCACGCGAGCAACGCACGGTTCATGCTCCTGGGACGTTCAAACCACGAAAAAACACGCGCTGGCAAAGAACGAGTGCTGATAACACCCCAAGGAAATGCTCGATGAAAGCTTCAGCGTAAAAAAGCTGCGTATATCCACCGAGGATTGAATACTAGAAGCTACCGCCTACGTCACTCAAATGCTACTTCACCACGAACCGACGGTTAACGGTGCCTTCGCTTATTGCAAATATGTCGAGAGCACCGTCGAGCACCATGACGCAAAATTGACGTCGGCGGAATTACCAGATGGCGCCCTAACTTTTCCGGTTTGCTCAATAGCCAATCAGCGCGCACCAAAGGCGATACTTTTGCGATTGTCGCCTTTGGGAATACGGGCCCAGGGCGTGGTCGTCTTCGTGCGCCTATCTCGAGGAGGAAGAAGGGGGCGACTCGCGGGGGGGGGGGGGGGGGGGGAGGGAACGGGGGGTGTATGTATTGTGCTTTCCCCGCGATGTCTGCGCTGAAGTCACAGAGCGTACGAAGGTCGCTTCGACGCTGCAGCGGCTGCGTTTGCGAAAGGGGCGCGCTGTTCAAACAGAAATAACGACTGGGACAGTTCGCGCTCGTCCTGTATGTACTGTTCGTACGTTTCGTGCGTCTGCTTTATGTTTGAGCAGTGCGCTTCTAGGTCGAGCTGTGACGCATAATAGTTCGCGCTGGTGCTGTGTGCGTTCTTTTCGCGCGTCCTTGCCAGAGCGACGCGCTGGCAATTCGAGCT
>NC_051185.1:60189982-60333154 GCF_013339695.2 Rhipicephalus sanguineus
AATGGCGAAGTCACCAGGGACAATCATCAGGGACATGATCCTCTCGGTAGAATTATTGTAGGAAGCATTGAACGTTGTGGAAGCAGCCGGAAGCAGAGGACGTTGTGGACCACGTCGACGAGTGGATGGTACCCAGCGTCTTCCAGGGGTGCTCTGTCTTGAGCTCCCTAACTTTCCTTGCGTCGACCGCTGTGGTGTAGTGGGTACGGTGCTCGGCTGCTGACCCGAAGGTCACGAGTTTGATCCCGGCCGCGGCGGTCGCATTTCTATTGAGGCGAAATGCTAGAGGCCCGTGTAGTGTGCGATGTCAGTGCAGGTTAAGGAATACCAGGTGGTTAAAATTTCCGCAGCCCTTCACTATGGCTCTCTCATAATCATATCGTGGTTCTTGGATGTAAAACCCCAACAATTACTAATATTATCACTTTCATTCCTGTCAATGTGTATGTTCGCGGTTGCTGCGTTGATTGAGACTCTGTTATCCCTTGTGGCACATACCCGCATAACATGAACTCTGGTATGCGGGTATGTGCCACACGTGACTGAGGGAAGGGGTTTCATGACGTGCGCGACAGGTATTTGTGTTATTCATGTCATGATCAGTGAATCGTGTTCGTCATACACTCATCCTATGCTATGCAAATTTGGTATATTACAACCTATGGGGACGACCGAGAGCACCAAGACGTAGGCGGATAGATAGATAGATAGATAGATAGAGTAGATAGATAGATAGATAGATAGATAGATAGATAGATAGATAGATAGATAGATAGATAGAAACGCCCAAAGGGCCTGGAGGTTCGCTAAGAAATGCTTCGCATTTAAAACTCACAGGGTCCTTTATGCATTCGCCTGAGGTATGGTGTCTAGAGGGGGAAGTGTGACGGGCGCTGTATCCCCGCCGTGGGAGAGCGATGCGCGGAACGCAATGAAAGTTCTGGCCGCCGCAAGGGGCGCTGGTGTAGTAGTAGGTGCTCGCGCTCGCCGCGCTTGCTTTGGCTCGTCTGGACTCGTTCGTTCTCTCGTGCTGTGCTGTCACCTTGTTCGGATGCCTTGCCTTCGCTGTCGTCGTTTGTTTACCCGCCACTGTACCCACGTGTTCTGCGAACATGCCGTCAAATCGCGCAAGTACATGCTTCGTCCCTGGCTGTAAAGGCGGGGTATAGATCGTGCTCGGAGAAAGTTTTCGGTCTTTAAGACCCGAAGGATCTCTCGAGGCTGAGAGCAATGAGCTCGAAATATTAAGCGGACTGACAAAGAGCTGACGAGGGACAGCGTTGTTTGCGAGCGGCACTTCGACGTGAGTTTCATCGAAGGACATACCAACACATTATAAACGGTGAGGTTGTTGAGATACCCCGCGTTTGTAAGAGACGCTGTGCCTACGGTGTTTCCGGACGCACCAAAGTACTTTACCAAAAAAAGAAAAGCAGACAGGAGTGTCCAAAACTAAGGTGAGCGCCAAAACTTGAATTGAGGAGGGTCAAGTAATTTGACCTCTTAACGTGATAGGGGAGTATGTGATACAAATGTCTGACATAATTATGGGATGACAAATGGTGTGATAAATAAACATGACCTTCCATGTATTTAGTGTGCATCTAAAGCCGTAAGTTAACAGAATCATTGGTCCTTGCATAGGTAGAACTATCGCTAAAATAATAAAATAAAATGCTCAGTATCAAAGAGCCTCCAGCTGCAGCATTCCGATCTCCACTTCAATTTTCTCAAGGAAAAGGAGCCGGAAATTCTAAATGCTTTGAACATTTCGCGCTCAAGAGCACTTCAATTTTCTCAAGGAAAAGTAGCCGGAAAATGTAAATGCTTTGAACATTTCGCGCTCAAGAGAACCCACTACAATGCAGAGGAAATGGAAGGGGGGAGGGAGGTGGGTGAGAAAAAAAAACGCGCTGCACTGCAGCCAGTATACTCGCTATGAACGATTGTAAACAGTTTACACTTGACCAAGAGGAAAGAACACTTTAAAGTCAGCTGAGCTATGCAGCCGAGCAAGTGGTTTAGTTCAATTGAAGCAGACTATAAATATGGTAAAAGCAGCGCAAAAGGAATATGATAATAAGAATGACACAGAACCAGCGCTGAACATTTCAGCGCCTGTCCTGTGTCGTTCTGCTCGTGTTGTCGTCTTTTTGCCATGCTTTTACCATGAAAATCAACCAACTAGCCCAGTTTTTGCACACTGTAGCAGATTAAACATGTCGAAGCAAACCGATATTAAGAAACATTTTAAATATGAAAACATGGAGGCACGCCAGTTCCGTCTGGTTTAAAAGCATTCTTTGTTTTCTTTTTTTTTTCCTCTTGCTTAACACCGCTAAGAACTTGCAACACATGCTTCTTAGCGAAACAAACACGTAGCGCCTTTAACAACACGGGCGCGGGGTATAAGCGATTATTAGAAACAAGTGAAACTAACGTCTAGCGGCCATACGCAAAGCAGGCAAATGCCGCCGCAAGCATGGCCGCAAGCACCTACGGCGCAGGTAGCGCCACCTGGTGTGACCGCCATCTTTCATTGGGAATTCGTACAGCCCTCCGCTCTCGCCCGTCACACTTTCCCCTCTAGCCACCATACCTGAGGCGACTAGAAGGCGAAAGCCATCTTTTCCTTCTCATTCGATAA
This sequence comes from Rhipicephalus sanguineus, assembly GCF_013339695.2. Lineage (NCBI taxonomy): Eukaryota > Metazoa > Arthropoda > Arachnida > Ixodida > Ixodidae > Rhipicephalus > Rhipicephalus sanguineus. The sequence goes on from NC_051185.1 coordinate 60,192,630, forward strand.
ATGTATTGGTCCTCCCCCACCCCCCTCCCAACGCTTTCCGCAACTAACATGGTTTTGATGATCACGTGAGCAGTGTGATGGCATCATCATTTTGACGTCACGATATGTGACGTCACAGCGGCGTCATGATGATCTCTCAATTTTTGTAGATCTATGACGTCACATGGTGACGTCCTCACGTGATTGTGATTTTTTTGCGTCACTCGTGTTGCCGCCGACGCCGCGGGACGCCGGCGGTCAACTTTCGCGATTGATAAGGACTCTTAGGCTCTCACCTGAATAAACACATTAATTTTTTTGCCGGGGTTGAGGTTTCAATGTGGGTCGTCCTGGTCCCAAAGTGAGTGCCTTGACATGGCCTTCACCACTAAGCCACGCCACCATGCTTGCCCAATGTGACCTGAAACATACGAATTCGTTCTGCCAACGATGCCAAAAACAATTGGGAAGCAGTACGATTGCTATGGCCGCTTCGTTGAAAAAAAGATGGCTGATCCCTCCGCCATAGGAATCGGTATAACACGAAAGTGAAACGTGTAGTCACAGAAGTAGTGGATTGTTTGTAGTACATTGGCATATCAGAGCTTTACAACGTCTGTTGTTGTTTGGCAGATAAAGCACCGCTTGATGGTGGATAAATCCACGTTGACGCCTAGTGGTACATCTCCGTGCCGACGGCTAACACACCTGATCATGATTTAACCCTTGCGGTAGCTGAAGTTGCCTAGATATACCTGGACACCGTATGTGGTGAATCCCGCGCAAAGATGGCATCAACAAGCACATAACAAACACTGATGCTCAATATACACTGCTTCAAAGCGCTGTGAAACACGAAGAGAAACGCGACAAGCGTCGTGTCTTCACTCTAGCCTGGCCGTTATTTCTCACAGGGCGAGCGGGAAACGCGGTGCGACAACCAGGCGAGCGTCGGAAAGCTATTTTTCGATATGAATGGATGCTTTGAGCAGGGCTTGGGCTAAAGCCGCCACCGCGTGGTGTGTGAACTCGTTCACGACATTAGACTTCTATTGGAAACCCTCCGAATGGGAATGTCGTAGCAACAGCGCGTTGCAGGAGCTAATGGTGGAGGCAACAATGTTTTTTTTTAGGGGCGAAGCACCTTAGGGTCTGGGTTTGTCCGTTGCGTGGTGTCCGTACTCACAGCACAGCACCGTGGAAAATCTCTTAAAAATGTTTAACAGTAGACTAATATGAATTGTAATTGTGACACAACAATATAAAGCACCTAGAAGCACAAATCCTTTATACTAGTCGGCGACTTCAACGTACACATTATAGACCTTGGGACCGAGCTTTGTCGTCGAAGCTTTATGTCACTTTATGCCACTCAATTTGCATTGTATGGGGCAACGCTCGGGTAACATATCTGAGAAACAAAAAAAGGTTGAACAGCACGCTAATATCACTTCTAATTGTGACGAAACAATATAAAGCTCCTGCAAGTACAAACCCTTTATAGCAGTCGGCGATTACAACGTGCACCTGAGGACCTAGCTTCACCCACTCGCCATCATTCACTTCGTGGAGGTGCGTTCCATTTTTTTTCGACCCTGGCTGCACACATGTCATCATCATCATCATCATCAGCCTGTCTACGCCCACTGCAGGGCAAAGGCCTCTCCCATGTTCCGCCAATCAACCCGGTCCTGTGCTTTCTGCTGCCACGTTATACCGGCAAACTTCTTAATCTCATCTACCCACCTAATTCTCTGTCTCCCCCTCACGCGTTTGCCATCTCTTGGAATCCAGTCAGTTACCCTTAATGACCACCGGTCATCCTGCCGACGTGCTACGTGCCCGGCCCATATCCATTTCTTCTTCTTGATTTCAACTATGATGTCCTTAACCCCCGTTTGTTCCCTGACCCACTCTGCTCTCTTCCTGTCTCTTAAGGTTACACCTATCATTTTCCTTTCGATCGCTCGCTGCGTCGTCCTCAATTTAAGTTGAACCCTCTTTGTAAGTCTCCAGGTTTCTGCTCCGTAGGTAAGTACCGGTAAGATGCAGCTGTTATATACCTTCCTCTTGAGGGATAGTGGTAGATTACCATTCATGATTTGATAATGCTTGCCAAATGAGCCCCAACCCATCCTTATTCTTCTAGTTATTTCACTCTCATGGTTCGGCTCCGCGGTTACTACCTGTCCTAAGTAGACGTACTCCTTTACAACTTCCAGTGTCTCGCCACCTATCTCAAAACGCTGTTCTCTGCCAAGATTGCAGCAGAGGGTGCTAAGAATCTCTGGGTACGGACAGGCCGCCATTGGAATCTGAATTTGGCTACGTATAACGCTAGAACTTTATCTAGTGAGGCGAGTCTAGCTGTACTATTCGAGGAATTAGAGGGTGTTAAATGGGATGTAATAGGGCTCAGTGAGGCTAGGAGGCCACAGGAGGCTTATACAGTGCTGAAGAATGGACACCTCCTATGCTATCGTGGCTTAGCTGACAGAAGAGAACTAGGAGTGGGGTTCCTTATTCATAAAGATATAGCTGGCAATATAGAGGAATACTATAGCATTAATGAGAGGGTGATAGGTATCGTAATTAAGTTTAATAAGAGGTACAAGATGAAGGTGGTACAGGCCTACGCGCCTACATCCAGCCATGATGATCAAATGGTTGAACGCTTCTACGAAGACGTAAAATCAGCAATGAGTAAGGTAAAGACACAGTATACTGTACTGATGGGCGACTTTAATGCAAAGGTAGGCAAGAAGCAGGCTGGAGATCATGCAGTTGGGGAATATGGCATCGGCTCTAGAAACGCCAGAGGGGAGTTACTAGTAGAGTTTGCAGAACGCAATAATTTACGCATCTTGAATACCTTCTACAGAAAACGGGCTACTCGTAAGTGGACGTGGAGGAGTCCTAATGGCGAAACTAAAAATGAAATAGACTTCATAATGTGCGCCACCCGGGCATTGTACAGGATGTGAAAGTAGTTAACAAGATCCGATGCAGTGACCATAGAATGGTAAGATCTAGAATTCAACTTGACGTGAGGAAGGAACGGCAGAAACTGATACGCAAGAAGCCGATTAATGAACTAGCTGTGAGAGGGAAAGTACAGGAATTCAGAGTTTCTCTTCAGAATAGGTACGCGGCTTTAACCGAGGAAATCGACCTTAGCGTTGACGCAATAAATGATAACCTGACTAGTATCATCAAGGAGTGTGCAGTGGAAGCCGGGGGTACAGTCGTTAGACAGGACACTGGTAAGCTGTCCCAAGAGACGAAAAATCTCATTAAGAAACGTCAAGCTATGAAAGCCTCAAATGCAACAGACAAAATAGAGCTGGCGGAGCTTTCGAAGTTAATCAATAGGCGTAAAGTAGCCGACATAAGAAAGTATAATATGGAGATAATTGAGCATGCTCTAAAGAACGGAAGAAGCCTCAAAGCTATGAAGACAAAACTGCGCATGGGCAAAAATCAGATGTATGCATTAAGGGACAAGGAAGGCAAGGTCACAAACAATATGGATAGAATAGTTGAGGTAGCGGAAGAGTTCTACAGAGATCTGTACAGCAGCCGAGACATTAAGGATGATAACGTAAGAAGGAGTAATAGCGCATAGGAATCTGACATCCCACCAGTATTGACAGAAGAAGTAAAGAAAGCCCTATATTGAATGCAAAGAGGCAAAGCAGCTGGTGAGGATCAGGTAACATCAGACCTGTTGAAATACGGTGGAGAGATTATGTTAGAGAAACTGGCCACCCTGTATACGAAGTGCCTCTCGACGGGGAGGATACCAGAATCTTGGAAGAATGCCAACATCATCTTGATCCATAAGAAAGGGGACGTCAAGAACCTGAAAAATTACAGGCCCATAAGCTTACTGTCCGTTGTCTACAAGCTATTTACAAAAGTAATTGCTAACAGAATTAATACGACATTAGAGTTCAATCAACCAAGGGACCAGGCAGGATTTCGTACAGGATTCTCAACAATAGACAATATTCATACTATCAATCAGGTGATAGAGAAATGCGCGGAATACAACCAACCCCTATACATAGCCTTCATAGATTACGAGAAGGCATTTGATTCGGTGGAGACATCAGCAGTCATGCAGGCACTGCGGAATCAAGGCATCGACGAAGTCTATATAAACATAATGGAAGAAATCTACAGCGGATCCACAGCCACTATAGTCCTCCATAAAGAAAGCGACAGAATCCCAATAAAGAAGGGCGTACGGCAGGGAGACACGATCTCTCCAATGTTATTCACCGCATGTTTACACCAAGTTTTCAGGGCCCTAGATTGGGAAGAGTTAGGGATAAGAGTTAATGGAGAGTATCTCAGTAACCTACGATTCGCTGATGACATTGCATTGATGAGTAACGCGGGAGACGAATTACAGCTCATGATTACTGAACTGGATACGGAAAGTAGAAGAGTAGGTCTGAAAATTAATATGCATAAAACTAAAGTAATGTGGAACAATCTTGGCACACATGTCACCGCCCCCTTATAAAGAGGACGCTGATAGCATCCATCCACCCATCCATCCATCCATCCATCCATCCATCCATCCATCCATCCATCCATCCATCCATCCATCCATCCATCCATCCATCCATCCATCCATCCATCCACCCAAGAGCGCTGATAGGGGAAAGCGTGAAGGATAAAATGCACGTTTATGTAGCCATGAGGCCGATGAAGCGGCAGCCAGGTATTCCCTGCCGGTCCCTACGTGGTAGACGCCCGCTACGCGCTAAGCGCGTCCTGCAGGACACAAAGCTTTTTCCAGTCAAGTTCAGTAGCCTCCGTTATGTGCTTGGCGCAGACTCAGTGGGCCTAACGCCCGCCAGCCATCATCGCGGACCGAGAGGTCGTGGGTTCGACTACTGACAATGAAACTTTTTCTTATAGTTGGGTCATTCCACGCTAAACGTCCCAGCCATTTTGGCAAGACGTTTAGTCGCATCATCATGTCGGGGTTTCGGCTCGTAAAACTCAAGAAATGATTATTATTAGCGTTTTACGGCCTTATGTATAGCACAGGTATCAATTCAAGTGCGCCGAGCATATTAGTAACTTTAGTACTTTGTCTCGACCTTTGTATATAATCCTTTGTTGTGACAGTTTTGTAAAAAATACACATACACATTACATATTTTTTTCTGCGGTTGAATAAAATCTTGCGCTACGTCCCCAAGCACACATAATCAGTTCGTAGGGTATAGGACTATAGGTCCACATTTCTGAGTATTCATCCTGAAACACAGGTGCTCACTGGTACCAGATATGTATCTCCAAGATAGGGACTATAAATACTCCTGGAGTCGCACATGAAGCACTGTCGCGTAGTCATCTTGTTAAGTGTGTGTGTGCTCTTCACATGTATGACACTCCCAGCAAAATAACACAAAGTTGTGTTGTTGTGTGACCTTATGAATTTGACGTCGCTATTAGCAATGGGCAAATAATCTAGCAAAATTAACACGTTAGCAGCGGTTACCACCTTTATTTACTACCTATGGTTAGTAAGGACTAGGGTATAACAGTTACGAGTTGCTGTTAGTAACGGCAGTGTTACTAACCTTGCGGTTACTAAACGTCACTTACTAAAAGGGTGGTAACATATGTGACAAGCAGTTACTACCCGAAGTTGGCAAGTACTACTACTTATTTTTAGAGTGCGTGATGTAAACATACGGCCGCAAATTCAATATTGCGACCAAGGCGACCGCGGTGGTTTGCATCGGCGCAAACGCAAACTACTCGTGCTGCCCGACAAAGCTCAGAGCCTTGACAACGACGCGTTCCTCGAGAGCCTGATTTGGGGTGCTATGCAGGATGGCCCGAGTTAGGCAAAACTCGGAATATTTCTGAGCTCTGGCACGGCCGCTACATAAAAAATGTAGCGGCCGTGGCTCTGGCGACACCCCCTTTTGAACGAGCTAACAGTACGAAAAGGTCAAATCTATCCCTCAGCGCGCGCTGCGTTCCATTGGTTACGGTGGAACGCGGCGTCACGTCAAGGCGGTCGACAAAGTTTGGTGGTGTCTTCAAACCAGAGGCATCTTCTTTCATTTCTTTGTCATTCCACTGAGTGCAGAAGTGCAACCCTGCAAGAAAAGTATCAGAAACATTTACTAACAATATTTTTAGAGGTACGGGCTATTTAGATTCCTTTTCAAGCGTTTAATGTCCGCATTGAGTATCCTTTAGAATATTCAGCACCATGGCGTCTGAGATTAGCTCAGGCCGAGCGCCTTAGGACACCGCCGCCGGAGTTAATCGCCGAGGCCACTTGCGTAATCATCATGATCGGCCTGTACATTCCAGTGCGTTCCTCGGCCGGCGTGCTCTGTCTTCGTCCTCTTATACATCGTCTGCTCGCTCCCCGAGCACGTGCGCCCTGCTGATTATCTAATTCGCTGGGTGGTATACCTAGCTAATTAAGTCAGGACGTGCTATGACCAAGATAAATAAATCAAGTCATGCTAAGACTGACCTAATTATTCTACGTCTTACTGAGACCATGCTAATGAAAGCGTGTAAAGCTAAGACCGAGGTAATAAAGAACATTCTAATTAACACTATGCTAATCGCGGCGCGCTAAATATAGCCAAGCTAATTAGGACCTTTCTCACTAAGGTCATGCTAATTGGAGTCGTGCTAATTATGATTATACTAATTACATCAACACTAATAATGGTCTTGCTAATTAAACCTGAACAATAATGTCGCGTTAATTATAACACTACCAATTGAGACATACCTCTTAAATATCATGGTAATGAAGACCTAGCTAATTAATACCATCAAAATTGAGACCGAACTGACGTGGTCTTCACTCCGAAGCAGACTGAGTGGACGAGCGACGTAAAAAGCTGGAAGAACTTAGGTGATCACCACCTCCTCCGATGGCTCCAGCCTTGCACAAGTAGTGCAAGCTGAGCAAATTATTTTATATGCAAAGAAGCTGCTGCTTAGCGTCCACCGCATGAAACGCTTGACAGGCACACCTGCACTACGACAGTCTCGAGTTAACTGCGGCCTTTTCAGAGTCAGCGAGTTTGTACCCGAATTCGCGCATCAGTCAGTTTGATTGACAGACTCCCGCGGCGAAGATAGGGTCCGCCCACCGCGTTTGCTCTTGCCGAGGAGCTGTGCTCACGCCGCAACGCCAGCGAGAGGCACGATTCATACATGAGCTTAATCGCACAGACTATGCGCACAGCACGAAGAACTGAAGGTTAATCATCACATGGCGAGAATGTCTGGCATTCAATTTCACCGCGCTCACGACGTACCACTCACAGCCATGAAGCAAGCGCCCCCGTTGGCATTTGCGGCGAGAATTGTTACTATGTACTTGTTTATGGAGATATTGTTTCCATCAGCTCGTTACTGCAAAAAATCTACAGACGTGCAATGTAAGTAGCAGCAACCTGTCCATTTATTTATCTGTGATATTCGAGAGAAGTGAAACGAGCTGCACGAGAGTGCTGCGTGTGCGCCCTTGTTGCTTTCGAGAGTGGAAATTTCAATGCTGCAGGTGGAACGAAACAACTTGCCCGAAAGAGGACAAATGCCCACGAACACGCCTCTGTGAGGCGCGCTGTTCAGTAGGCAAAAAGGTAGCGCGACAATCACGCTGACGTCGCTGCACTGTTGAAATGTTGACTGAGTGGCGGCGCTGACGAATTCGCCCGCGGTGTTCCTTTGAAAACCACCGCAAACTCTGCACAGGCGTTTGTCACGCCATGCTCGTTCTTGTAGCCGTTTTTATGAATGCTGCTATCGCGCGCTCCGCACTGTCTTCCTATCATGACCGCTGTAGGGCGAGCTCGGAGCACACTCGTATGCCCGAGAAGCTCGGGCCATCCAGCATAGCACCCTTGGATTAAGATTTCCGAGAAGACTGGTATTTGCTTTTGCGCAGCCGGGTGAATCCGCCGCCGCTGCTACTGGCGCGTCCGTTTATGTAGTTACTGCTGGTGTATGTTCTGAAACACCGCTTTGTAAAGGCGATAAGTATTTCTTTTCCGTGCTTTGCATGCATAACTTGAATTCGGTACGAAACTAAATGCTCAGGAAACGGGCAAACTGGAATGAATTGTAGAAGTGGCGAAGACGGCGGAGGCATGCAGGAGGGGTAGAACAAATGTGAACCTTTTTGACGAATGGGAACATGGTTTTCCGGTCGCTCCGGCATTTTCACTCGCTCTTCACGGCTCAAGTGTGAATGCGCCTTAAAAGCTGTCCGCTGGACAACTCTTCGAAATGACACATTAAAGACAATTCTGACTTCGAGAAAATTGAACTCCTAAAGCGCGTTTCCATTACTGCGTGGTGGTCTTTTCGTTGGGCCGTTCTACAGGCTGCCGAACGCTGGTCAGAACATAAAAGACGCCATGCCGGTTCGGTCCGAAAACATCTTTCCGGCGAAAGCCACTACCCCATAATAAAGCTGAACGCGTACGTTGGGAGGGAGCATTGCGTTATGCGAAAGAAAGAAAGAAATAGATAGATAGATAGATAGATAGATAGATAGATAGATAGATAGATAGATAGATAGATAGATAGATAGATAGATAGATAGATAGATAGATAGATAGATAGATAGATAGATAGATAGATAGATAGATAGATAGATAGAAGAGAGGAGATGAAAGAGAAGCAGTAGATAAGCCAGCTTATGCGAGCCTTCGCTTGCCCCCATTTCCCTGATAGGAAAAGGCTCTCAATTTTTCCTCAAGAGATTCTCCTTTCACAATTGAGGTGCTGGGGTGCCACTGCGTTCTCTATTTCGGCAAGGACAGCTGCGTACAGCTCTCGCATAGTCGAGACGCGTTTTCGCCGTCGGTGTCGCCATGAGATTCCATAAAAAGTCCAGGGGCGAAACATCGCCCCGCGCGTCGTATGTTCTATGTGCGTGGGCAGACAACGATCGCGGCTTAAGCGAAGAGGAAACGTGCCGGCCGTCTTCCATCGCGCGAAAAGCCCATGTGTGGGGCCATTAGCATGGCTTTTAGGCGCTTGCTCCTTATGCTCACGCCTTGTCCGTTGTCGGCGTGTACACTAGTTCTTATTGCTCCCACAAAAGGCGCACCTGTGATTTCAAGAATGCTCACGACATGGCGCGCCGTTGCTAAAAGCAGCGCTCACCACGCTTGGCGCATGCGCTAGTTCGATAGACTGCATAGACTGCATAAAAGCTATGCAGTTTATCAGCATAACTGTTATCAGTCGCAATCTTCCTCACAAGGCGATATCAATCCAACGGCGCACCGTTCGAGGCGCGACGTGATAGCATTGATTCTGCTATCGAAGTAGAAGTATATGACGGTCAGACAATGAACTAACGATGGGCCTCGTGCCAGTAGGACATATATATGTCAGGGAATAACAAGACCCATTTCCGGGCCAGCGCTCCGGTCAACGGCGAGTGGCGCGGACCACGCGCTCGCGTGGTCCATAAACTTTTTTGGTTGACTGTACGTGCGATGAACACCATTAAAGAGCTACAAAGCAGCGATGCAGTATGTAGATAAGTGTGCTGTCATCATCGCTCTGAGCTTACATTTTGTTGAATGCCTGTATTGAACTGACAAACGTTCCGGGATCTTGTAATTTTTATTTACCAGCGGAGCTGTTCAGGCCGTGCAGAGGCAACAAAAAGGTATCATCGTCATCAACCGGCACACGCTCTCTTGTTCATCTTCTGCTTAGCTCCCAGAACACGTTTGCCGATATGACAGGCGTGGGATCCAATAAATCGAATGGACGAAAGAACGAGTACAACGAGAGAGAGAAAAAAACACAGATAGTAAGAAAGAGAGCAAGAAGAGAGAGAGAAAGGGAAAAAATTTGGCAGATACCACTCCTTGTGGGAATCGGTTTCATGCGAAGCGGTCTGCTAGTACTTAAGTATATGCTGTATGGTATTGTTTTTAGCCAATTGTTACGAGGTGGATCAACGTGTTTTTTTTTGTAAGTGTAGTAGTTGTGTGCACATTGTGGGCTTGCCAGGCGCGTCGACAACACTGGCCTGGTAACTTATGGTGTGACCCAACGTCAGCCCTAACGTTCGAGCACATAGGTCAGTATTATCGAAACGAAGTGCACTTTACGATGCAATGATGTGAATATTATACGTTACTTTCGTTAATGCTTTCCTCCGGGGTCAAGCAACGCTTGAATATAGCTTGCTGAGTCACAGGTATATAAATATAATGTTTATTAGACTGCTATAAAAGCGAAGCCAACACTGGAACCACAGATGTTAACTTGACATGACGCCTATATGGTAGGAGTACGTTTGTAGTTTTTATTGCTTTGTTATAAAATTAGATAGCCAGCACCACAACCACAATTGACGTTGCACCGACACTGCGCCTGCATAGGGTGTTTTTCCAAAGCACTTTCTAGACTTCGCATGGCTCTGTAGTAGTATAGCTGAGTGCCACGCAGAATGCTTGGGTTCAATTCTTGCTGGAAACCCATTTTTTATTCTTTGCATTCGTCGGGTCAACGCTATCGATGTCGGTTTTTCTTAACGCACTCGCATTCAAATACGAATGTCTGTTCTCGCTGTTCTAGGTATATATGAAAACTCTGAATCACCAGTGGTGCATACCCTAAACCGTGGCCCATGGTAAACGGGCATGTGCCACAGGTGTATGGAGGAAAGGTTTTGACAACGTACGCAACAGGATTTTCACGTTATTCATGCCATGACCCAACAGTCATATTCGTCGAATCCTCTTACCCTCCCATGCCAAGATTGGCCTACACCAAAGGAAGCGATCACGAGAGCAGCGAGACGTAGGCGGACGGACGGACGGACGGACAGACAGACAGACAAGACAGACGACGCAGACAGACAGACAGACAGACAGACAGACAGCAGACAGACAGACAGACAGACAGACAGACAGACAGATAGATAGATAGATAGATAGATAGATAGATAGATAGATAGATAGATAGATAGATAGATAGATAGATAGATAGATAGATAGATAGATAGATAGATAGATAGATAGATAGATAGATAGAAACGCTCAAAGTGCCCAAGGTTCACTAAGAAATGCTTCGCATTTAAAAGGATAGAAAGACAAAGAAATAAACACAGAGACAAATAGAGGAAGAAAGAGAGAACAGGACAAAAAGAGAGGAAGAAAGAAACAGAAAAAATGAAGAGAAACAGGGAAGGCCACTCAGCTTCGTTGTTCCATCAGGCTTGGCAACGCTGGTGCGAAGTTGCCTTAATTTTTTTAGTGATCCCTAGGAAATGGGCTGGCGACTTCTAGCGACCAACCTCGTTCGTTATAATCCCGTGTTTCTCTATCAATTACAGTCAAGCAACCCGGCTGCCATTTTTCTTTTTTCATGCTAGCCCCAGCGTTGATAAGGAAGGCATTATCTATGTCGTTAACGACTCCAGTTCAATCGCAATTATTTGAGCTTTTTTCACCAATAATATAAAAGTCCCTTCTTCGTATCAACTACTGAACAAATTCTACTTTTGTACTATTTAAAGGCTAGTGCCCCCGGCGGCGTTTTCGTGAAAAAGTGAATGATGATGAAGGACCTTGCTCCAGAGGTTAAATCCGGTAAACCGTGAATCCTCTGTAGATGTGCTCATTCATCACCATATAAAGATGTGACACGAGAGTTGTGGTGTGATTGTATATACACATTATATACACAATGTTTATAATTTACATATTGGTGCACTATATACTAAAATTTACATGTTGATGTGGTATATACGTTTTGTCTAAGAGCTTATTTACGGATGACATAAGCTCGGCGGAACGTTTTCTTTTTAGGATGATGGCTTCTTCTGCTTCGCGGGCTCTCAGCTCGGGGTCCGCTTTTGTTTGCACCCGCTTCGCTGCGGCCTCGCGGGCGCGTGCCGCCTCCGGGTCCGCTTGTCGACGAGCACGGTTAGCTTCGGCATCGCGAGCCCTCGCTGCTGCCGCCGCCATGGTGCTGGTAGTGTCTTGTGCTTGCCGTCGGCGCTGGCGTCTCTCTTTGGCCTCGCGAGCTCTTACCGCAAGGTCTTAGCGGCGAGCCCACGCTGCTGTTGCATTGCGAGCCCTCCGCGCTGCTGCCTTGGCTTCTTCGGTGTTCATGATGAGTAGCGGTAGCGAAGTGCACTGAGTGATGCCAGGCGAAAGAGAAAGGAAGCGCGCCAAGAGCGGGCGCTCTATAAGGCGCTACCCTCTAGCGGTATCCTATCAAAGTAGAGCACGCGCTCTCGGCGCGTGCTATAGATGTTTTTTTTTAAATTGCACGATTCAAGGGCGCGTGCTCCGCCTAGAGCGGAGCACGCCCCCTTGAATCAACGAAGAGCACAGCTGCGCCTCTAGCGGGAGCAATGAGAACTAGCGTACACGGCAGGAGGGACAAGAGACAACCCCCCAGCGAAAGGAGCAAGCTCCTAAAAAGTTCACTCCCTGCGCCACCAGGGGGTCAAAGAGGCCATCTAGCCCGAGCAAGGACGGAGGCCTGACCAACTGAGGCTACAACAATCCGTCGACAAATACAAAGAGGAGCTCAAGCAAGTGACGACAGGCCGCATTTTTCTCGCCCATCACATTGGCTCAAGTTGAGAGTCGGCACTACAACTTTAGAATAACAGAGAGCTGAGCTAGTTGGTAAGTATTCATTCTAAAAAGACAGGGCGTGCAAACAAGGACACAAGAAAGAAGTCAGGACACCACAAACGCCACAAACGTCGGCGTTTGTGGTGTCCTGACTTCTTTCTTGTGTCCTTGTTTGCACGCCCTGTCTTTTTAGAATGACAACTTTAGACTTCAACAACAGCGTCTGTTCATGCACATCGGCCAGTGTTGCAGGAAGCGCGCCGCATACGCAGCTGTTTTTAATAGTTTTTCGTACCACCACGATTAACTGGCTTAAGCTCTGAAATGGTGGAATCATTTATAGTTCCTCGTTTTCTGGCACCAGCTGTTGCTTTCTTTCGGTGGCAACAAACGCAATTCTCAGAAGCTTTACGAAAGGAACGAGTGATCTTGTATATCCCTGGAAGCCGTCTAGTGACATTTCGTGCAATTTAGCGCATGAACTCTAGGCTTGCGTATAATGTGCTACACCCGTAGACGGTATTATTTATCAGGGAACTTTAAGTGCCCCAGCTTTCACTATTAGCTGCTAGCAAACGCTGCTTTCAAAAATCGACTTTCACACAGTCAAAAACCCACTCTCAGTCAAGCGAACATAACGGTGACAAAACAACCTTCCGCGCGTCACTGGCATGCGCTATCTGTATCGGCCTAGCAGACGACGCGTGAGCGCATCGATCAAATAGTCGCGAACGACACATGCCTTTCAAATGGGCTGGTTGCCCAGAATGACAAGTGCTTCAAGATTCCAATTTACAAATTTTCATTATACTTTTAACAGCGCGAATACAGCCGGAAACTGAAGCATGCACATAGCCGCTTCGAATGCAGCCACGGCATTCGTTTCCGCGAGCGACAGCGGGTCTACTTCAGTAGTGGCGCCTGGCGACTCAAAGCCACGCTAACGCCGACGGCCGGTAGCGCTGGCAGTTTCTGCGGCAATATGCAACGAACCTTACATTGCTGCAACTGCGGATAGCCAACACATCAAACGCAGTTTGCGTCGCCCCAACACGAAGCTGCGCCCAGAATCCGGCTTTGTCATTTTCCTGTGTTGGCCTCTGCTGTTTTGGTAGGGGTTCGGTATGAAAATGAGTCTTGAGTGTCTAGTGTCGACTAGGTGCGCTCCTAATGAGTCACTAGACAGACATTAGACACGCAAAGCCTAATGTCGTTTAACATTAAGTGTACATCGGAGAGTCAAATGACCATGTGCACTTTAATTTCTGGTGACTGAAGTGTTCAGACTTTCAGTTGCCGTTCCTAATGTCAAAACGCGCATCACAACAAAGAAGTTAAATAGCCTTAATCGCCACCGTAAAATCAGTTTATCACAATAGACAAGTTCGTCTTTCAGAGACTACAAGCAATAAACAATTTGTGTTGCAATGTACACAAATATCGTGTTTCAGTAGAATGCGTAAATATTTTACATATATCGCCCATGCACCGGCGATCGAAGAATTGCTGACGACCCCAGCAAGGTTCATTATATTACCTGCCGCATATATAGAAGTAAGCATTTCCTTATTTTTAAAAGGCATGAGTCGATCACATATGCAAATATGAACAGATATGATCAAGTGACACTGCGAACACTCGCTCAGGGGCCCGTGTTGCCCATTTGTCCAGTAGAAATTAACGGAGGAGAGTGGGGATTACCCGCACGGCGTCGCGAAGGATTTTGGGGGGCGGAGAAGAATTGGAACTGTGGACAATGGGTGACGTACAGAAAAAAAGTTCGTTATTGTTGTGATAAAAATTAGGGACTGTTCTTATGCATGGTGCACTTACATATATGTCCAAAACAGAATGTTGTTGGTTGCAAAGATACGCGGACAAGCGTTTTTCCCAACCTCAAACTACTGTCTCTATCTCTCCTCGCTGTTGCAACGCTGGTCAGAAGCAGCCGACAACCAAAGTTCGATTTGGCCCAACGTCGCGTACATCCTTCTCCCGCCCCGCCTCCTCGTAATGTCGTCTCCACGCGACACTCTTCCGTTCTCCATGGCGTCAACTCCTCTCTCCCTTCACTCCTTCCTTGTCCCATTCACCTCCTCTGTGTGCAACGTTGGGTGTCGCCTATCACACCCTACCCATTCCCTCCTCCTATCATAATCCCTACCTCTTTCTATCCACGGGAGAGGGCAGTAACTTGAAACAAAAAAGCGTTTCTTTTGACAAAACAAAATGTATAGTTGTATAACAAAATCGAACAGCCATAACACATTCCCAACATGCACACACGGGTTAAAAAAAGCCATAAATACACTTTTTTTTATGTACAGTGACAAATAAAAACAACAACATTGCTTTATTTTCTACGGAGCGCTGTTTGAAGAGAGGGTCAGCGCGCACCAAGGAGATATTTATATTTGTTTTGATTTATGCAGCGTCATTTCGCGTTTTTGCACTTGTGAAAACGTCGCACCTTTTACGTGCACCTCACAGTCAAAATAGCGCCTTCGTCTTCAAGTGAGCGCTCGTCACCCTCCACCTTTCCCGACGACTCGCCTAGGGAGCTTCTGACGAATTTCACTAGCAAATGGCTGTATAAGCCTGAGACGGCCGCTCGAACAATGAAATGGCCGTCACATGAGGTACGGAAGGTTCACAAACCAAAACTAAATTCGAAACGCGCGCCGAACCGGACTATTTCGCGGAGCAGTACATGTGCAGTAGCTCCGCCCCCGTAGCCTTCCCTTCATTGCCAAGAAAAGTTGTCCTTGGGGGGCGCTTTAGTTGTTTGACGGGTGCACGATGCGCGCGGTTTGTGTGTGTGTGTGCCATGCTGTGTTCTGCAATGCTTCGTTACCACGTTTATCGATTATGCACGTTGGTTACTCGATTCAATGTCAAGTGTACCTTCCAAGACGATCTAGGTCCTAGTCTCGTGACTGAAGGCGAGTGCGGACGTACAGCAGCCTTTTGACAAGACTGTCGCCGAGTGTACGGTACATTGTGGACTGTAAAGCTGAAGAGTGCACAGTGGATGCCTGATTTGGTAAGTTCTAGAATATTTCTGAATTACACAGCTAGGTTACTTCATTACATGACGTCTTTTACGCAGGAACCGAGTGTGATCGTCTGGGCGGTGTGTTCACTCTGCGGGGATGATGGCCAGAGGAAGGATGATAGACAGGTATGTTTTACGCTATGCTCAATGCTTTCTGTGCACTTTATACGGTTGTATGAAGCACTCACCATGTGCGTTCACTACCTACAACTGCAACGGGTGGATGAAGGCGCGTTGCTTTGCGCGATACTCCGCTCGCTTCTGTAACGCACGCGTTTCTTGTCATGGCGCTCTTCTTCCTTGGCTGTTTTTCGATTCCAAGAATGCCTGTCGCTCCGCCCGCCTGCTTCCCGCTGCTGCTTCTCTACTCGGGAACTGGTTGACCTTGGGGACGCCTGCGCGATGTATGTGTCGCAGGGAGGGCAACACTCGCCCTTTTGGGCGTAGGGGACCGGAGGGGGGAGGTGAGGTAGGAGGGAAGGACTGAGAGCATGGCTCTTTCCCGGAGAGGGGACGGGTCGCGACCGAGGAGAAAGAGAAAGTGGCCCGCTCTTGGCATTCCGCCGCTCAGAAGCGATCGTAAACCGAAGGAAGAATAATTTGCAAGATTTTTGGTATCCGAGTTGTGATTCTGTAAATAAACTTCTTAGCGTCGTCGAAAGTTATTGAAATCGACTACAGCTGTATACTGCACGAGATCATCGCCTGAAGCTACTTGTACGATGGCTTATCACTTCGGAAATAGAACTGCTTTAAACATAACGTTCATCGCCTAGCCTTCTCATGACGCAGGTACAAATGAAGTAACTTTTCAGGAAACTCAGTAATAATTGGCATGTAGTACGCGGGGAGGAAGATATAAAAACACGCTGCGGCTGCACATGCGCGCGCGGTGCTCTTCAGTGGCGTGTGTTTGTGGCTTTCTCCGCGACTACTGCACCGCGCTTGTTTTTGTTAGAAGTTAGTTGCACTATGGTTAGGATTTTAATCTGACTGTGCAAGGTCGTTGCTACGAGAAACGAACTTGCGTTGGGTGAACCCACTTGAAGATAATACAAGTCAGTGAATTACGTTATATTCTGGTACTAACACCATGTGTACAGTAATTTGAAAGAGCACAAGATGTATATAATTATTAATTCTAGACAAATATGCCAGTTGCGTTTGGCAAGGTGCCCTTTGTTGCAATATTTGTGTTTGAGAAAAATGATGTGAAATATTTTTCCCGTCGTTATATTGTTTCCTGAAGCATACTGGTTTATATTAACAGAAGTTGTTGTAATGGTTAAGCAGCACTGTTCCAAGAGCTTTTTATCAACTGTGCTGGGGTGGCAAAAGCACACCTCAATTATGTGCTTATCTAAAGTTCATGTTTCTTTTGTGAGCTTTTCTTAAGGCAGCATGAAACTGAAAAAGCGCTCTTATTTGCAGGTTGTGCGACTAAGACGTAGCATTCATTGTGAGAGTGCTACTTTAATTTTATGAAGTAATTATTATGGGAAACAAATCTAAATTCTCATATGTAACTATGTGTGCAGAAGTTTAGAGAAGGCTGACAAAAGTGGTTAACGGTTTTTTTTTATGGCTTGCAGCACTACAAATTCAAACCGATATTCCAGGCATTGATTGGCTTTAACACGACTAGAATTACTTTCCTAAACGGCTCAAATTCATCATATAATACAATATGTAAAGCTCGGCATTATGGAGTGTGCACATGGGCCACACATACTCTTATTTTATCAATTTATGCATTTTATATTGTGTAGCAGAGCTGATGTAATTTTCGTCATTTAAATGACCTATATCGTAATCTACGTTCTCCAACCACATAGTGTTTACTAAGTACATAAGTTTCTGAAAGTTCGGCTTGCAATGGCACCATTACAGTTGTCTGCCATGAGCCGTTGCTCAGGTTATACTTGTTCTTATAGCGCAATCTGAGTCCATCATTCAAGGCCCTTGCTGGTATATAAACATAGACTTGCCTGAATACATTGTATGTATTGTGTGTGAGCTGTAAGGTCTGTGTGGTGCGCCAACTCATGAATGTTTTCTGGTATCCTTAACATATGTACCCGGTGATCTCACCTGTTCGTGGAACTGAAGCAGACGACAGCTTGCAGACGAAGATGGGAGCGTTCTACCTGTGAGCCTGGTCGAGCTTATATTTTATGGTAGGCATTTGTTTCAATCTTTACAAAGAGCTTCGACATGTTGCGCCTGCTCATGAACCTATTGCAACTTTTTTGAGGGAATTCTAAGATCAAAGAAACAAGACCCTAGACGTAACTCCATTAATGTATACTTGATGCTGAACTTGACCTTCTGTGTTGTTTTCCTGTTTTCTTACAGGATTTGCTGAAAGTTTCTATTGGAAATGCGATATAAGATGCAATTTTGACTAACTCTAACTTCACAAAAGTGCTTTTTGTCAACTACCTGCACGGGGCCTTGGCAGTACATCTAAGTGTTCTAAGGTGCACGATGTGTTGGATAAAGTTTTCTTTGCAACTCTTATATATTTACTGCGATCTTTCGTGCAGGATACACATGCATGGATACACATACATGGATTCCCTACAAGGACCCTGCGCATCAAAAGCAATCTGTCATCAATGTTAAGTAGACAGATTAAACGAAACGAAGATATGACAGGTGTACACCATATTTTTCTTTCATTTAACCTCTGCATGTTTCCCAGTCAATAAATGTTTTTATCCATTTTCTTTTGTTGAGAAATGTCTTTGTACAGCACAAGTGTCGTAGAAGGTGCATACATGCACTTTTGTATGATGCTTGGCTGCATGTGTATCAACCAGCAAACACATTGTCAGGCACAACTAATATGTGATTCCGTACTATCATCCGGACATATCATAAATCTTATCATGCACTGTAATAGTTCTGTTTCAGGAATGTTATGAATGTCATTCGCCACGAAGCACAAGCTTGGCCGAGGGTCATTGCAAACAGGATGTTCATACTCACAAGAAAGTCACTCATAAGGACACATTAGAATGACGGTGGCCAATATGTTTTTGAATGACATTATGAGTACATTAAAACAATTCTGAAGAAATACATTAGAGAATCAAATGAGTGTTGATGTCAAAGGTCGTTTCATGCTCACTAGACTATCACATGTTAATACGCATCGGACTATCACATGTTAATCCGCATCAGACTATCACATGTTAATACGCATCAGAATGTTCGGCCAATATGTTTTTGAATGGAATTTCAAATACATTACAAAATTCTAAAGGGACACATTAGAGCGTCAAATGACTGAAATGTCAGAAGTCATTAGACTTTCTTTTTGAACTCGTCTCACATTTTCATAAGGGGGGGCCGGGAGAATCGATATTGCCAGAGTAAAGCCTCCGAGATGAGACGTTTCGCGGCTTTTCTGCTAGGGGAGAGTGCAGGCGCCGGGGCATCGTGAAAAAGGCGGATTTGCATTAGTAGAGTGTACTAGAACAGGGGAGTACTCGGAACGAGCTTCGAAAAGTGAAGCCCAAACAGGTTCAATCCGCTTGTGACGCTGCGACCGGTAGTCTGCAATGTGTCGTCGTCTAAGAGTTGCGCGCGGCTCCGCCGAAGTGGTGCAGAGGTAGTGTCCGTATCCCACTCTAAAAGCCCGGGTTCGAAACGGAGCTGCAGATGGTGGGTTTTTATTCTTAGTGTCATCTTTTATAGCTGTATTGGTTTTCCTTTGTGTCTGAAAACTAGCTTCAGTTGCTACGTGTTGCTTCAAAAAGTAACGGAAAATATGAAGTAAAATGGACGAAATTTGACAGTGAGCGTAGTTATTTGCAGCGCCACCGCCCGGGATTCAACAAAAACGTAAAGTATGGCCTCCGAGATTTTTGCAGAATACGAGACTCAAAACGATATTTCACATTTTACGTTACCTTTTGTAGAAATACGTAGCAAGAGAAGCTCGTTTTAAGAAACAAAGGAAAACCAATACAGCTCTAAAAGGTGGCACTAAGAATAAAAACCCACCTTCTAATGCTTTGGTTCGAACCCGGGCCTTTTGAGTGCGAAGAGGGCATTCTACGCCTGCACCACTTTGGCGGAGCCGCGCGCAACACTTCAACGACGACACATTGCAGACTACCGATCGCAGCGCCACAAGCGGATTGATCCTGCTCACTGCTGCGGCCGTTCCGGGCACTCCTCTGTTCTAGTGCACTCTAGCATTAGGCAGTATTGTAATTATAGTGTACTAGAATAATTTCCTAGTGACGCGTCTGAGAAGGAGCGCGCGTGCCCGTTTATGTAGACGCCACCAGGCGCCCCCACTGCGCCTTTTTCTAGTCGACCGGTCGCTCTCTCCCCCGCTGCGTTTAACGCTCTCCTTCTCCGCGTTTGTAGGCGTTCCTTAAGCACCGGACTCTTTGATTGCTGCGCAAAAAGACTGCATTTACTATAGTATAGTGTAAAGAAATTTTGTGAAAACCACAGCAACATACTAGTATCGACAACGTCGTCTGCTAGCGTAAATGCCGCAGACCGGCGGATTCATTGCAATTCGGGACATTGCCTGCAGAAGTATCTATTCGTATTTTTTTATCATCCATTTGCACAAACCCATCATATGAGTAACTCTGCATGTTTTGCTTCTATTGCGCAATATCTAGCACAACATTTAAATCGCATGCTCATCGCAAACTACACAAAAGTGCTCAGCAACGTCTACGCTGCGTTGCTATGCCAGAAGGCGTACGATGAAATAATGGCCTCGACGGACGCATATTGATGGTGGTAAACTTTTCGTGATTTATTCTCGGTTACAGAAACGCAGCTAAACAAGATTATAGGCACCGTCCACTGACCAGAGGGAGCTGCGTTGCTCGCTGTGGGCCGTCTCAAGTTGGCTGATATTGGCCGCTAGCGGCAGGCAGAAAACAGACGCTCGCACGCGTCCCCCCTTCTGGCCCGGCCACAGTCTGCACACTCATGCAGAGGCGGAGAGACGCGCATCGCGTTTGATTTTGTCCCTGAGCCGTCTCAACGTTGCTTTCTTTATCCGCTAGGCTGTGCGTTCTGGCGCTGCAGTCACACTTGAGAACTCGACTGCACGTTGCCTATTCCGGCGTTTCCCTACCTCATTTTACGGCGTGCTACGTACTACATGGAAGCATCCCACATGTAAGCGTCCGGAGAAAAAAAAGTCATCCACCATTTTTTTTTTCACAAGAACTACGACGTTGAACGTAGCGTCGCAGGGGACGCGCACGAGGCAACCAGCTGCAAAGCGCGTCTGAACCGGCCCAAACCGGCGCGAACTGGCTCCGCGACTAGAAAAAAGCGCAGCAACGCCACCAGTGGCGTCTACTGGCGTTTGCTTCAACCGGCCTATTGTCCCTGCCTCCTGGACGCGTCACTAGGAAATTATTCTAGTACACTATAATTGTAATCGTCGTAGCCCATGAATACAACCGCGGTTTTATGAAAACCGAACCCATTATTTGGAGCTCATACTTCTTTTCAAAGCTCGCTGAAGTCATAATAAACTAAAAGTCATTTGTTCCTGATGAAAGGGTTTAAAAAAACATTCTTCTGAATTACTGCTGATCTCATTTTGACGAACTTCTTTAGGTGACTCAAAGGGTCTTCTAGAGGGATTGCTGTGGCTGTGTACGCTTATAGGCACAACTGTTGCTCGGACGAGTGTTGTCAGGAACGTTCAGTTGTTACTGATTACATGGTACATGGAGCTCTGTATGTTAGCCCACAGTAGCATCAGTAGCATGTGTTGAAGACGTCCTGTGGACTTGGACTTCTGTGTAAAAATGTTTCATGTATATAGTGCTTAGACACTTGTATATGTTACTGTCTTTGATCATGACACTGTACCGAACTGTTAGTAACGTTCTGTGATGAAATAAACTTTTTCTAAACACATGGAGCTCTCCCATAGTAGAAGTTACAAATTGTACCAAAGATATCGAGACGGCTTGCTGCTGTCCCATAGTAGGGTGTGTAGAGTACCCTAACCCCCGTATTCAGAAACGCTCCTTGACTTGCCACCGCCTTCAACGCGTTTCGAACTCGGTGCCAAGGCAGCACAAACGCGTTTGAAACGCGCTCCCTTGAGGCGGTGGCAAGTCAAGTTCAAGCCAAGGAGCGTTTTTGAATACGGGGGTAAATCGTTAACAATTTCTAAGACACAACATCATCTTGGGGCGTTGAGTTGCTCAGTGTCTTACTCCCAATGAGCACACCGTACTCGTAATCACTAGATATTTCTTTCTTTGTTTCTAAACGCGCCTTAGTGCTCTACCGTGGTGAAGGACATTATATTCCTCGTCTCGGATGCCGTGCTTCAGTCGACCGCGTTCAATACAGTACCACCGGTCCACTGAAAAAAAAAATGTCGCCCGCATCTTCCCACGGGGGGAACTCGAGTAAATGCGTCGCAGAGTGGTGGGGGTACAGCGTGAATGTTGCGTGATTGGGTTTCACAGAAGCGTCGCGCTGCCCGAGTGATGGATCCGCTGGTCGACGTTCACGAACGGTTGCTGCTTCTCGAGCACAACGTTCAGGATCCATAGCCCGTCGTCGCCGTTTCGCAGCTGCTTCTCGTTCCCCGAGTGAAGGATCCGCAGCCCGTCGTTGCCGTCTCGCAGCAGCTTCTCGTGCACGAAGTTCCGGGAACGCAGCTCGCTTCAAACGCTTGCGTTCAGCGTCGCATGCTCGTCTCTTCGCAGCCTTGTCTTCTTCGTTGCTTGCTGTTGTTGACGCCGACGATGGTGAGGGTGGGGTAACGTTGCCTTCAACGAGTGGTGGGACGCTGATTGAAGGTACTGTTGCTTTCATCGCATCTACTCGAGTCAAGCAAAGCGTCAAGTCAAGCGAAAGCCAAGTAAAGACGCCCTTGACTGAATTCCGAACGCGCGCTCCGCCGCTTATATACCGCACGCGTTCGATCGAGAGGAGGGAGGGAGGGAGAGGAGAGGCCTGCTGCCGGCACGAGACGAGACGAGCCAAGCATGCAAGGGAGGGAGAGGAGAGGGGAGTTGCTCGGAGGATTCCGTGGTCCCGTCCTTGAACTCCTGTGACCGGCTCCCCCATCTTTCCTGTCATCTTCTCTCTTCGTCGCTCCTGTCGACCTCCTAACACTTCCTTTCCTTTCTCTTTCTACTTTTCTTTTATCCCTCCTTACCCCCCCCCCCCCCAAAGGCGCTGAGCCGTGCTCCCGCAAGGGCTGCAGAAAATAGTGCCTTCTTCCTCTCCTTCAACCACACAGTCAGGAGAGGCTTGCTGCCGGGACGAGACGAGCCGAGCATGCGCAGTGGGGGTGTGGACGGCGGCCGACGCCGCAGGTGCGACTAAGAAATGCTCCGCATTTAAAATGATGGCTGATCCCTCCGTCATAGGAAGCGGTATAGCACGAAAATGAAACGTGTCGTCACAGAAGTAGTTTATTGTTTATAGTGCATTGGTATACGAGCGCTCGTACAATGTCTACTCTTTTGCAAATATAGCACCGCTTGATGTGGACGCATCTCACTCACGTTGACACCTAGTGGCACGTCTCCGTACCGACGACTAACGCCCATGATCATGATTTAACCCTTGCGGTAGCTGAAGTTCTTAACATATGCGTGGACACCGCATTTGGTGAACCCCGCGCAAAGATGCCATCAACAAGCACATAAGAATCACTGATACTCGATATGCACTCCTTCAAAGCGTCGGGAAATGCGAAGAGAAACGCTACGCGCGTCGTGTCTTCCCTCTAGCCTGGCCGTTACTTCTCACAGGGTGAGCGGGGACATGGTTGAGTTGTCTAATGCAGCAGGCTGGGGATCGAGGGGTCGATGGTTCGAATCCCAGGTCGGGTGCTTCGGAATTTTTTCTTCTGCTTTATTTTTCTTGGTGTCTTTTTATATATATATACATACATACACATATCCGAGGCATGACGGCGACTTCATCGGCAAAAATCAGCCGAGAGTGTCCATATAATTGCTATCGCAATAAAAATAATTGGGACGCAGTGCACTTGCTATGGGCGCTTCACTGAAATATCTCGTATTGGCGACCTAAAAGCGGTCGGCTGGACAACGCTTCGATATCAGAAATTACAGATTCCAGACAAACTCCAAATTCAAGAAAAGTGAATTCGTAATCCGCACTTCTATCATCGCGTGATAATCCTTTCATTGGGCCGCTCTAGATAATGACGAACGCTGCAAAAAACATGAAAGAGGCCATGCCTATTCAGCCCGAAAACAGCGTTCTGGGGATGGCCGCTACCCATAATAAGACTGAACGCTCACGTGAGTTAGGAGTGAACATTGCGCAATGCGAAAGAAAGAAAGAAAGAAAGAAGGGAAGAAAGAAGAATAGAAAGAAAGAAAGGAAGCAAGAGGTAGGTCAGTCACGCACTCCGCCAAGCCTCGCTTGCCCCCATTTCCCCAACAGGGTAAGGGCTCCTCAATGTTTTAAGGGCGAAGCTCCTTAAGGCCTAACCTTTCCCGCCGTTCGCGTCCGTACGGTACACGAAACCGAAACCGAAAAAAAACCTGTGAAAAAAATAATTACATGAGAAGGCGCATCGAAAAATCGCAAAGAAAACACATTTGTGAAAAAAAAGCTACACGAGAGGGTGCACCAAAAACCGAACAAAAATGGAAACTGAATTTAAAAAAATAAAACATCTATGAAAAAAAATTCGGCAGATCCCACGTACAATGTGAATCTTACCGTGCGAAGCATGCGCGGGATGGTGACTGTGACGTAATTTTTCACATTGAGCGAAACGTTACGGAATGATGCTAGAAAAACGTGGAAGTGGTATACGCACACTCATATGTTGAAGGGTCGCATATGTATTATATAACCAGTTGCTATAACCAGTTATATAACAGTAGGTGGGTAGCGAATTGGGCGAGTTGGAAAATGCTCATGATGGTTAGCGCAAACGCAACACAGACGATAGAAGAAGAAACAACGACACAAGCGCTTCTAACAACTGAATGAAGTGAATGTAACAACTCTAGAAATCGCGGAGGCATTTGAGATGATCAAAAAGAAAGACATGTGCGTGAGCTGCCCTTTTATCGCTTTGATTGATGAGGAAGTGTCTTTCCTGGAAAGGGCGCAGTTTTGTTAGCAGACACGTTTTTATCTGTCAATTATCTTTGGCGCACGTGCGGGTTTGTTGTTTTTTCTCTTTCTGAGACATATATATTTGTGATTTTTCCAATAAACATTCAGTTGTTAGAAGCGCTTGTGTCGTCGTTTCTTCTTCTATCGTCTGTGTTGCGTTTGCGCTAACCATCATGAGCAGTTATATAACAAGTTGCGTAACGACACCAGCAGCGACATGGCTGTTACCAACCAGTCGCGGTAAGCTGCATGTAGTGCTTATATTCTTCAATAGTGGATAGCGCGAATCCGAACAGGACAAAGAAGGAACACAGATGCACAGGACAGGCGTTACTCGCAACTAAGCTTCATTCAGGAAAGTTTCCCTAGAAATATACACTGCCGAGTGGCACGCGCAGGCGCACTGCACGTACGTTACAGTCACAGTTGCAGTTGTTATGCTTATACTTGTCCGTTATGACGGAGAAGGCATGCGCGTTTCACGAACCCGTGTGTATGTGTAGAAGGAGTTCTTGACCGTTCTTGAACAAGATCATCATCAACGTGATAAGTGAGCACCAGCAGCTGGACCGGACTCCTTAATCGGATCCGTTCGTGACTGAGAGAAAGGGTTTAATGACGTACGCGGCAGGTATTTTGCGTTATTCATGTCACGACCAGTGAATTGTGTTCGTCATACAGTGATCCCCTGCTATGCCAATTTTGGTATATTACGTTACGGAGACGACCAGGAGAGCGCCCAGACGTAGGCGGCTAGATAGATAGATAGATAGATAGATAGATAGATAGATAGATAGATAGATAGATAGATAGATAGATAGATAGATAGATAGATAGATAGATAGATAGATAGATAGATAGATAGATAGATAGATAGATAGATAGATAGATAGATAGATAGATAGATAGAAAGTAACGGCCAAAGTGCCTGAGGTTCGCTAAGAAATGCTTCGCATTTGAAATACATGAGAGGGGGCTGCTGCTTAAACATGTCTTATAAGCGCGCTTCAGACCACACATTGTCTTTCTGCTATGGATGTGAACGAACGTGAACGTCCTCTTGCCTGCGAAAGGCAACGTCGACGCAGACAACCAGCTACTCGGAGGTGAGAGCGCAGCAAGCAGCGGCTAAACGGCAACGTCGACAAGCGGACCCGGAGACCCATGTCCTTCGTGACAGACTGGTCATAATCAGGTACCGACACTACACATTGGACTCTCTTGACGATTACATGCGAGAACAAGTCTTGCTGTACGTGCCTTGCAGAAGCGAAGTGGGGGATGTACTAGACAATAACAAGTACAAGCAGCTTTACGAAGAAAACAGTGAGATGATCGTTGCCAAGCCTGATCTTGCTAAACGATCGCTCCCTCAATGCCCACGGAGACGACATCGAACGAGATCGCATACTAACGAAAGTAGAGGCCCTTTGCTTTACCGAAACGCGGAACGCGAGAAAACCGTACATCAAAGGGTTCTTCCCGGTCGTCTGCAGCAAAGAAGCAGAGCGTCCGACGGGTGGTGTTGGCATGTACGTGAAAGTGTAGAGTTGGCGGTGGACCTCGACCTACCAATAACTAGCCAATCTCACTGAGAACACGCTGCAATAAAACTATCCAACGGAACCGTCGTCACGACAGTATACCTGGTTCCGAATCTCTCCCGAGGCAACGTAGAAAAGTACATCGATCTAGCAACGAACAAAGTACAAGAAACAAAGTACAAGAAGAACCCCTTCGTGATAGTCGGGGACATTAACGTCGACATCACCGACAACGACTGGCTTGTGCAGTATATGACGTCTCGATACGCTCTACGATGCATTCAGTATGACTATACACAGCCAACAACCATCAGGGGGACATGCAGAGACCTTGTCTTTGGCATCTTCAGGTTAGATCAGATCGAAGAACCATTGGCTCTACATTTCACGGATCATAAAGCGGTGATAATTAAAGGAAAACGGAATCCAGAACTAAACACGATATACGAATTATGACCAATAAAATGTACATACTCTATAAACGTGTTTTTGCATTTGCATGATGAAGAGTGGGCTCTGTCACGGGGGATTCACGGTTACTGATTACCGAACAATCCGAGCGTCGCCCCACTCTACATCATTTACTTCATGGATATGCGTGCATTTTTTCTGAACAGGGCCTCCTTTGAGATCTGAGGATCTGTGGTGCCACTGCGTTCTCTATTTCGGCAGTGACCGCTTCAAACAGCTCTTTCGCAGTCCAGGTGCACTTTCGCCGCCGGTGTCGCCGTTAGGTTCCGTATAAAGTCCAACATCGCCCCGAGCGTCGTATGTTCTTTGTGCGTCGGCAGCCAACCATCACGGCTGAAGCGAAGAGGAAACGCGCTGGCCGTTGTCTAGCGCGCGAAAGGCCCAAGGGGGGGGGGGATTAGTACAGGGTTTTATTTTTCCGAAAAATTTCAAGCTGTGACTTAAAATGTCGAAGTTGGCAATAAAGGGGAAAGAAAGCTGGCGTGGCTCTGTGGTAGACCACCCGCTTGTCACCTAGAACGCCTACGTTCGATTCCACCATAAACCCGGGACTTTTTGCATTTGCCATCCATCGTGGTTTTTCGCGTAAGGACAATACGGATTTTTCGCTCACAGCCAACGACACCGACGTCGACACCGAAGTTATGCGAAATGAGCTCTTTGACGTTATCGCGTTAATGCGTGTATGGTGCCGCCTTGCGCATTCCCACCATACCTGTATACTCACCACCATACAGCTGTATGGCGCCACCATACCGATTGGTTCAGCAGACGCGTTTAAACTGCACGAAGAAGGCAACACGTTAGAACATAGAAACACATACACGCACACGAAGCGCAGACTTTCAGCTGTGTTTATTTCTTGAAGGTAGAACAGCAATCGCACCGGTGCGATTCCTCCGTGCCTGCTCTTTTAAATGTTCGTTCAATAAATTAACACATTTCGAAGTCTGCGCTTTCTGTGTGTGCGTTTTTCTGTCTTCTAACGTATTGTCTCCTTCGCGAGTTCAAACTTGCCTGCTGAGTATGCGAACCAACTCGCCGAACAACATGACATACCCATTGGCTTTGAATCCCTGCGCTTCTGCAGTGGGGTCGGGACGCTCAGTATGGTTGCAGGGGATCTGCTAGCGACACCTGGTAGTGTTTTGGGGCAACCATATGATTCCAGCAGCGTTTTATGCGCGTTGC
Organism: Rhipicephalus sanguineus; assembly: GCF_013339695.2. Lineage (NCBI taxonomy): Eukaryota > Metazoa > Arthropoda > Arachnida > Ixodida > Ixodidae > Rhipicephalus > Rhipicephalus sanguineus. Next base: position 60,220,628 of record NC_051185.1, read on the forward strand.
ATGGTTTACGTCAAACATAGCTTAAAAGACTACGAAACAGCGATACAGAATATAGAACAGTGCTCTCTAATTATTTCTCAGAAGTTACATTTTGTTGGATCTCTATACTCAAGTGACAAAATATTCTTGCATTTAGTTAAATTTGAAATTCTTATTTTACAATACGACATTTACCGACATTCTAATTTTTTTTTTTTTGTCATCTTCGCTTCTTCTTAGGAAGCCAAGCAGTTATAAACACGGCATGCAGTTTGCAAACGAATGAAACGAACACTGTGGGCTTTTCCTCACCACAATTATTACTACGGAAAATCGAACTTCTGTAATCGTTTCTATGTTACTTTCATTTTTGAACAAAAGTAACACGTGTTAGATAGCTCTGGGGCCGATGGCAAGTAATAATTGTGGAATGTCTCGTTGAAGACTCGCCACGATGCCCATACGATCTCGTCTAAGTGCCCGTATGTTCTCGATTTAGCTCCCGGATGCCTCACTGGATGTGCCCAGATAACGGCGCTGACATTTGGCTCAACGTCACTCGAAGGCCGCCGACAGCGGGAGCTAAAAGCATTTCACACTTTAAAAAATTTGTTTTTACAGAATGGCAATTAACTTCGGTTGGTGTACATCGCATCAGTGTTGGAAGTGAACATAAGTTTATTTTTTATTTTTATTTCAATGTACCTTACATGGACACATGGGAATTGAGTGAGGAGGGCTTGAGAGAATTTGCATAAACAAAGTTAGCGAATTTACATGAAATAAGAACATAAGATAATATATAAAAGCACAGCATGTTAAACAAAAGAGAAGTTGTACAATACGTTGCTATAAAAGGTGAACGACAAGGACCACGCCAGAAATGTCATCAAAGAGAAAACTAGAAGCTAATAAAAATGCATGATAATATAGTGAATAAATACAGTTGTGGCGGCCTCACGGTCGCACAGTAGCAGCCTGACACCTTTTCCCATCTTTGAGTGTCGGTAAAATCTTATCGCGTTGTGTGCGGGAAAGGGAAGGGGTGCGAGGGTGCGCAACCGAGCCGTAGAGCTGTACGATAACGGAAATAAAGTTAGTTGTCGGTTGTTCTTCAGGGACGCACTACTCGCTTCTGTCTGCTGATTCCGAGCCGCGCTCGCGTCCCGCACAACACAGTAAATACAGGTGGATAGTACAAAAATGAAACGGTAGTCATGATAGTCGCATGAAATATCTCGCGGTGACCACGTTAGTTAGTCCAAGTACTAGATGCGAATAAAGAACTCACACCATCTCCCGCTAAAGGGGCCCAAGAGGCGATGCGAAGCAGCGTTTCGGCATGTCGAGCCCGCGTTTCAGAGGGGAGAGGGGGAGTGGAGAGGGGGAAAGGCGAAGGGGGAGTGGATAGGGAAAGTGGACAGCAGAGGGGAGAGGGGGTAGAGAGGGAGAAAGGGGAGTGGAGATGGAAAAAGGAGAGGGGAAAGGGAGAGGAGTAGAGAGGGGAAAATGGGAGAGGAGGTATGGGGAGGGGGTTTGCGCATGCGCAGTAAGGGTGGTCACGCCGCACACCACCACCACCGGACTGAACTCCGCGATAAGATGCTTCGCATCTAAAAGATTGGGTAAAGGCCTTCCTTAGCAGCCACCTTAGAACAACGCCGTCCGCCAGACTGTTCCTAAAGTGACCTTGCATACCCGGGCTGCAGCGACACCCGTTTTGTGTTTTAACAGCGGGGCTTATCTACGGGACAGGACGTGTGGCTGGGGCTGCTACACGTCCTTTCCCGTGAATCTCTACTCAACAAACCACGTAATCGCAGACACCCACAAAAATCGGAAAACATAACGGAAAATCGCATAAAGTTACAAGGGAAACACAGGAGAATTGCAGCTCCGCTGTTTCTGCAGATTTTACGCTGGGTGGAACTGGGGTAAGTTTTCCTTTATCTTTAGACTTAATATTTATTTATTTGCAACAAATATCGCTGAATTTTAAACCACACTTCTCCCGTTATCATACGTATACGTAGGCCTTGAATTCTTATTTTCTGTGAGTGCTGCCGCAGCTGCTTTATAGTGCTTTAGGGTCCATGTTTATTTTTGTATAACAAGATGTGGGGTCTTGGAAGCTGAAACCACACATTTATTTATGTTACTTCTCACAAATCGCCAAACACACACACACACACACACACACACACACAAGCACGCACACAGCCCCGCCACGGTGGTCTAGTGGTTATGGCACTCGACTGCTGACCCGAAGGTCGCGGGATCGAATCCCGGCCGCGGCGGCTGCATTTTCGGTGGAGGCGAAAATGTTTGAGGCCCGTGTACTTAGATTTAGGTGCACGTTAAAGAACCCCAGGTGGTCGAAATTTCCGGAGCCCTCCACTACGGCGTCTCTCATAATCATATGGTGGTTTTGGGACGTTAAACCCCACATACTACTACAAGCACGCACACACGCATGTACACACACAGAGACGCACGTACAGATATATATGAAATATTTGCAGCTTCTTGCTACTTTTAAACCATTTCAAGTACCTCGGCTGTTTTTTTTTTTTTGCTCTCTACCCTTCAGAATGTATATAGGCATTCCCGTGGGGCCCTGCGTGACGCACGCGACGCGTGGCAGCTGTACCGGAATTAGCCGCGCACTCGGTTCTTCACCGCGTGTACGCACATTCCACGGACGGTTGACGCCGTGCGAACGCTTGCCGAGTTTTGACCCCAAACGGGAAACCCCGCGGGTGGTGGCAACGACGCTGGGGAGGGCGTGGGCCGAACGGCGCCGGTTTCAAAGATACGCTGCCTCAGCAAGCAAAGTTGCCCAAAACGACATTTAAAATCCTCTAGCGCACGAAAGATGCTAAAGATCGTCACAATAACGTTAACGATATTATCTGTGGTTTTACGTGCCCAATCCGCGATATGATTATCAGGAACGCCTTAGTGGAGGGCTGCGAAAATTGTGACCGGGAAAAACTACGACCGACCGTAATTCCTTACATCTACCGGTTGTCGTACATCTTAAACATAATCGCACGGCAAGGTAACACTGATGTTTTCTCAGTGCCCCATAAACTAATCACCCTATGCAGAAAAACAAAAGCAGAGAAGAAAATTCTCCGAGCTGCCAAGTAAAACACAGGAACAAGTTTGTTGAATGTAAGACTTCGGTCATCTACAGCATTCCCTCAACGTGCGGGAAGTGCTACGTAGAGGAAGATGTATCAATGATACGTTGCGTGAACACAAAAAATAAAGTTGGAAAAATCGCGCGTGATGGTTTCCTCGCGCTCCATTGTAATCTGTATCATTGTTCCTTTTTTTCAGGCCATCAATAGTAACAGCCAAGTGTGATATAGCAAATGTGAAACAACAAGACTTATAATAGAAGCCGAAAAGATTGCTACGCTGGGAGATATGTGTATCGGCAAACCGTCGTTGGCACTGTCAGACAAAGAATTAGAATATATGCGCATGCCTTGAGATTTCAGCGTATTTTTCGCTTTGCTCACTAAGATCACGCGCCTGTGTCTCGTGAGGCGAGTGCATAAATGTACACTGATTTTTGAAAATAAACTATGTTGGAAGGTAGCGCCCTGTGTGTTTACATGCGCCTTTATTTTGTCCTGTCTTGTATGTGCGCTACGAGGAAACCTGCAGAAGATGCGCTACCAACAATCCCTCGTCGCATCCCTTGCGAAATAGTAGCGACTTTGACGCAATACCTTCCCTTGGAAAGGGCGCGAATGTTTTGAACTTTACGTTGTATACATAATGTGTCCCGGGAAAGGTAATAAAAACTAGAACCATGCACGTTTTCTTTGGATGTTTGGAATTCCTTAATGATTTAATTTGGTTAGTGCTCTAATCTTAGCTAGACCGGCACCTTGCTATAATCAACGGTTTCACTTTGCTATGGCTTATTGCAAAAAGGGCTCCTCGACAGTGCGCCACAAAACGCACGCGCGTGGTACATGTATTCAAAGAGGTGTGGGAATTTCAATGGAGGCGAAATGCTTGAAGACCTTGTACTTAGATTTAGGTGCACGTTAAAGAACACCAGATAGTCTAAATTTCCGGAGCCTTCGACTACGGCGTCCCTCATGATCATATCGTGGTTTGGCGACGTAAAACCACAGCAATTATTATTATCAAAGAGGGGTGTGCGAAATTTCACACCAATGCTTTTGTCTATATATCTGGAACCTTCCCTTGCAAACGAGGAATGGTAATATCTGTGAATTATTAAGCGATGAAAAGTGCGTCGCAAACGAATAATCATGGTCTTCGATATCCGCCTTTCGTTTAGACGATTCAATCGGTTAAACCTTTCCAACTAATCAATTTACAGACTGACGCAAACATTGTGAAATAGTAATATAGAATGCCGAGGAAAAACCGCGACTGTGGCGATGCGGCCAGTGCATGGTGGGCGAGTAATAATACTTTTAATAACTGGGGTTTAGCGTCCGAAATCCACGATATGATTATGAGGGACGCCGTAGTGGAGGGCTCCGCAAATTTCAACCACCTGGGCTTCCTTAACGTGCACCTAAATCTAAGTACACGGGCCTCAAGCATTTTCGCCTGCATCGAAAACGCGAGCGCCGCGGCCGGGATTCAATCCCGCGACCTTCGGCTCAGGAGTTGAGCTCCATAACCACTAGATCACCGTGGGCCGTGGCGGTTATTGGTGGGCGAGTGAGTGCGACACTGCAAGTGGCGACTGTTTTCTCGAGTTGCAAGTAATTACTGAGACGTCAGAGTCAGGCGCCTTCCTTTATTCTCTTCCATCTCGCTGCACATCCATTATGTCGCGCAGCCAGCCATGGCGAGCAAAGACTCCGTGAAAACGTTTCCCGGGAATGTTCCCTCGTTGTTTAGGTCCAAAATATATTAGTTGTAGTGAAGAGTACGAGACGACGACGAAGCAGCCAAGAAAGCAAGCCACGTCGCACTGCGCGACGGCCTCCTCTATCGGCGTAATTACGCACCTGACGGTCGGAGGTGGTTGCTAGTGATCCCGCGCCACATGTGCACAGAAGTCTGCACTGCTTTTCACAACGACCTGCAAAGCGCTCACGCTGGCGCTCTGAAGACTTACAACCGCTTGCGTCAGCGATACTACTGGCGCGGCATGTACACGTTCGTGCGCAAGTACGTACGTGCTTGTACTGCTTGTCAGCAGCGTAAAGCTCCACCTCAACGCCCAGCCGGTCCACTTCAGCCTCTACCTTGTCCGGGACGTCCATTCGACCGCGTCGGCATCGACTTATATGGCCCGCTTCCCCCGACTTCCTCTGGGAATCGGTGGATCATTTTTGGCGTGGACCACCTCACCCGTTACGCGGAGAGTGCAGCACTTCCAACGGCTACCGCAAGAGAGGTTGCGTTTTTTATCTTACGCAACTTTGTCCTTCGCCACGGTGCTCCCCGTGAACTTTTGAGCGACAGAGGGCGTGTTTTCCTGTCTGACGCTATTCAGGCCTTGCTCGTCCAGTGCAACATCGTTCATCGAATGACCACCGCATATCATCCGCAGACGAATGGCCTCACGGAACGATTTAATCGCACACTCGGTGATATGTTGACAATGTAGACGGCATCAGACCAGACCAACTGGGACACCGTCCTGCCGTTCGTCACGTACGCGTACAACACCGCAACGCACGCGACCATCGGTTTCTCACCTTTCTTTCTTTTATACGGACGCGACCCGTCCTGCACGCTGGACACTATGCTTCCCTATACGCCGGACTCGTCTGAATATACTGCGATTTCTGACGTTGCCAGATACGCCGAAGATTGCAGACAATTAGCCCGTTCGCTGACCACCGAGGACCAAGGCCACCAAAAGCTACGGCACGACACCGACCGACCTCTCTCTACTTTCACGACTGGTGACCTCGTTTGGCTCTGGATCCCATCGAGCACTCCTGGCCTTTCCTCGAAATTGCGTGCCCGATATCAGGGGCCCTACCGCATTCTTTCTCGCACGTCTCCTGTCAATTATGAGGTTGAGCCTCTGACAGCATCCCACGATTTACGTCGTCGTGGTCGGGAAATCGTCCATGTCAGCCGCCTGAAGCCCTATTACGACCCTGCTATACTGACAACGCGTTAGGTCGCCAGGATGGCTCCGCTATTCACCAGGGGCCAATGTAGTGAAGAGTACGAGACGACGACGAAGCAGCCAAGAAAGCAAGCCACATCGTGAGTGGTAGCCACGGGACCCGAGCTTGCGCTTGCTTGGATTTTGGACCCTCGACGTTCCTCGACGTTCCTCATCGTTCCTCATCGTTCCTTCACGTTTGTACGTGAATAAACCACGTGACATAGTAAATACATGTTTGGTTAGGGGGGACTTTCAGTCGATGTACACGTGTGCGGCTGTGCTGCAGCAACCTACGCTACCTATGGAGCGGGAGTGTGGGGTGGGCGGACACTTTTCCTTATTCAATCCTGTAGCGCAATCCAATTCAATCCTGTTTCCTTATTCAATCCCCTGCAAAGGTTACTGCGCCGCAATTGCACTGGTATAATGGGTCAAGGGTTGGCAAGTTGTTAGACGGATTCTAAATAATTTTCCGGCATTCGATTCGTCAGGCAAAAAACTCATTTAATGAAGCCATTCGATGGTTACTTAGAAAAGGATTACACGGCTCCTTTAACGTTAAAAACAAGCGTGCTCATAATCCTGCTCTTCAAGTATGGTATGTACTGATCGAGAGAATTATAACGAAGAGGACACACAGATGTGCAGACGTAACGGGGCGGCACAATGTGTGTATTCCTCGTTTTATTTTCCTTAATCAGCGCATAATCATAACTTCGACATGAACCAACAGTCCCCAGTCAAGGCCTTGCTGCTGTTTAAACAGTGACGGGACAGGTGCGCCTTAGTAAAAGCATGGGAACAAGGGTTCTTTGGTGGGCTAGTTGGTTCATGAACTTTGTGGCAGAACAGCACAGAAAACGGGACGATGAGCACAATGGACACAACGCTGATTATCAACTGGTGGCACTTGATAGACGCAGGACAAAGTTGTGACTGTTATGCCGGTGTGTACTTTGTTCTCATCGTATGCCGTTTTCTGCGCTGTTCTGCCACAATAGAGCATATTCCACCCCCCCCCCCCCCCGGCCTAGTTGGTTGAGTCCGAAAGTAAACAAGCAACGGATGGAAAAATACAAATGATGCGTAAAGTGCTCCTCACAACGGCCTGTCTTTGGTCCTCAGTTTTGTGGTTAGGGAAGGCGGGGAGTAAACGGTACTTGGAATGCAACATAAGCGGTCCTCGGTCACCATTATCGTCAAAAACCTGCATGGCTATAACACTACACTCTAAACAATGACGGGGCAGGTCCTACTGAGTAAAGGCCTGGAACAAACCGGGCGCCCTCCCCCCCCCCCCCCCTTCCTTGTGTGCACGCCTATGCGGCCAACCCCAGGGCAGAACGTAGCCTCGAAGTCGCTCGCTCTGCCTTGGCGTTGTCGCTGAATTGGGCTCGAACCATTGGTTTCCTTCAAACGCCTCTTCTAGAGGAGGCGCTGTCCGAACGTTCGGTTTTCGAACATCCACGTACACACCCTCGAAGATGACGTAATTTGTGTTCAGCTTTTCTGCCCCGGCTTTCTGGCATTGGCGGGGTCGCAGAATAAGCCAAGTAATGCGCTTTCACTGCAAAAACTGACAGGATCGCTTGTGCGTTCACCTTAGACGACTCGAAGGCGAAAGCCACCCTCTTTTGCGTCTCAGTCGATAATTTGGTCCTGCCATGTCACCCTCTGAAAGCCTTCCGCAGCTAAAGTGGTTTTGCGCTGCCCCCGCAATCGGCCCACATTTGACCGAGCAAGTATGCCATGGGATTGCGTCACTAAGTGACGTCTCGTTAGGTGGCGTCGCAAACTTTGGCGATCTGTGACGTCATGACGACGTCTTCACGTGATGATTTTTTTTTTGCATCACTCTTGTTGAAAACGCCGATGGGGGACGCCGACGCGGGATGTCGGTCAACTTTCGCTTTTGATGAGGCATCTAAGGCTTTTGCCTAAGTAACAGACGATGTAGAGTATTATGCGGATGGCCCTAGGAGAGCTGCAAGCTGTCCATCGAAGATGATAAGGAACAGTAGCTGTCAATGGAGCCCAATGTAGAAGGGCACACCTGGTTTAAGTCATCCTGAAAAGCCTCCGTGCTAGATCTGCCTAAATTTAAGTGTTCGGCTGCCCATCTAAATTGCCTTACTTGTAATCTACACAATAAAAAGTACTGCAAATGAGAGATTAAGTTTCCATTTTATTTTTTAAACAAATGGGTGCAAGAAAATGTTTGGAATCGTGCCATTTATATATCTGCTACGAATTCCTCCCCAAGCAAGGGGCATGTTCATCCAACAAAAGCACTGATAGCCATAGCAATGGCTATCAGTTCAACACATTTTGAAGAACTTTCCCTGAATGAGTCAACGAACGAACGAACTAACGAACGAACGAACGAGGGAGCGAATGAACGAACGAACAAGAAATCCGCACGGAATCTCATTTGTGAGTTAGCTTTCCGTGGCAGCACAACCAAGGCTATGAAACCGAAGCACAAACATTTTGACTGCCTCTGTATATAGTCTGCGAACGCGAACTTTGGTAGGCTACGTAGTTTAAAAGAAAACATGAAAAATAAGAAATATGTATTATGTTCATGATTGTTTGCACTGTAAGTAAGAATGCTTATCCCGATAAGGATTTTCGTTTTATGCTGTTTCTAGTTTTCTGGTGTCGATTTGGCGTTTTCAGCCCCTGCAAACAAAAATGGTATTGCTCGGATGCAGCAGCTGCATATCGAAGCTTGTCAGCAAGCATGAGTGCGTGTTATAGTTAGGTGATATGTATTCATCGAGCAGAAAGAAGCGAAGACTGTGGTGCGTTGTGAAATATTTTATTGCCCGCGTACAATCACCGGGAAAGAAGTTGTGTGCAAGTGATATCATTAGCGCAAGTGAATCTCTCATCGCGATGACCACCTTGGAAGTGACGCCGGCGACCTGCCAGTCTTCAGCAAGACCAGCTGCTTGAAAGCAAAACGGCGATTACAAACTGTACGTATAAGAAATGATACGTTTCATAAACTGCGTTGCATACAGGGTCGGTATTTCGGTTATCTACTACTGTTCATACAATCGCGCTGAAGATCGCGTAGTGTAACACCGTGCCCGTCGGCGTCTACGGCGGGAGCTGTTCTGAGCGCTTTGCGATGAGAGCGATTTACCATGATGAAATATTAGTGCGCAGCTTCGGCTGGGCCATAGACGCGTTCATGTCTGTTATGCGATTGACAGCGTGCTTTTCGGTGTGCAAAAAATTGGGGGACGCTTAAGCTTCGCCTTTAAGAGTCGAACGCGATAGCGATATCCTGCCCCTAGTGCGTACTTTTCTTATTGTATGTTGTTACTCGAGAAGTTCAGATTGTGCATTACTGTAATGCAATTGACAAAGTACAAAGTGGTCGCATAGCCGCAGCACGCCGAGCTTTGGTATCTGCCTTCTCTGCCTCCGTGTTGCGTGGTCGCGCTCATTGTCGCGCGCCACTTGACACTGACGCTCTACCACAACTCCCCGATGAGCAAGACACCGCAGTTTGCTTGGCTCTTGTAGACGACATAGAATCCATCACAAGCGCGTGCGTGTCAAGAGCCCGGTGGCGTGAGAGAAGGTCTGTGTGCATGACATTTTTTTCGAAGTATCAGTGCACCCACTAAGTTTGTGTTACAGAATGCGCGCACTAAGGTGTGTGCCTTATGGAATGGGTAGCATGCTTTAAACCAGGAACAATTATGCCCGAGAAACTTCTTCGAAGTTGCGATGCAGTTACTACGCGGTCTTAAAGGAATATGCGCAGTAATGCGAGTGCGTTTTGTAATGGGTCGCTGGCTTTAAACCACAAGGTCGTTATGATATTCACATCGTGTGACGCCCGATGGCAATCTACGCTTGTGCCACGCAATAATACTGTGATATTACATCTCGTACTACGACACCTGTATACAGGACGTGTATGTTTCTGAAGCATGAAAGTTACTGTCAGTGGAGTTCAAAGCAGAGGCGTGGCTGTGTGGCAGGACACCAGCTTGCCACGCAGACGGACTGGGTTCGATTCTCACTCGGACCCAAAATTTTTATTATTTACTTCATTTGCAGCTGTCTCGATTTTTCGGTCACGGAGAAGATGATGATTTTTCGCTCACAACCAACAACGCCGACGGCGGAATTTCTGCGAAACGAGCTCTTTAATTGCTCATGATAAGCTCATGCTCTCGCGTTAAATTGCTCATGCTATCGCGTTAAAATTTATGGCTCCAATCTACGCACATCATCATCGACGGAGGGTGGGGCGGGACAGGGATTAATTCCCTCTTCCCCCCGTCTCGCCCGGAGGAAACTGCCGGACACTTAATAAAGTTTATCCATTCATTACAATCCACGCAAGGTGGTTGGACAGCAACGACACCCATAACGATTACCCAATTGCAACGTCGCTTGAATCGTCTTCCGCATTAGAATCGTAAAAGAGTGAGATTTGCGTCTGACCTTCACCGGGAGCGATGTCAAAGAAGTGCGTCTGATATTTGCAGACCGGCCGCGCATGTTTCATCGTACACAACCGTCTGACTCCACACGTTCATAGCCATGACGCATTGCTTTGGGTCATCGAAGTCGTCGACGTCCATGAGCCTCTCGACCTCGTCTTGGTCTATCTCCCCTTTGCCCGGGAGACGTTCAGTCTGTGGGTTGAAGCGATCGAATGTTGTTGTATTGTAGAGCGTACTCTGGAGAACAACGTCTATTAAATTGAGAATCTGCACCTTGAAAAGGGTTGATAGCATTGTACCTTCGTCGCTTACGATAAGCATCCTCTTGAGGCCCGTGTACTTAGATTTAGGTGCACGTTAAAGAACCCCAGGTGGTCGAAAGTTCCGGAGCCCTCCACTACGGCGTCTCTCATAATCATATCGTGGTTTTGGGACGTTAAACCCCAGATATTATTATTATAAGCATCCTGCACACGACGTTCATTTGTGGCACGAGCACGACGGCCGTTGTTCGCATTGTAGCCTCTGTCCCCGACACCGCTCCTCGTATGGACTTTGCTCTTCAATAGTACTCGCTATCTTCCCATAACACCGTCACAACAGTAACGCCTTGCTATGCGGGCCCTAGCTTTTACATATATGTAATGTAACACATCCAGTGTTACGAACTGTTTTGTCGCAAACCTACGCTTTAGCTTATATTTTATTTAGGTATTGACGCCTACCACCCGTTACAGGCGCCATGTGATCCATCATGCGGTTTTGATGCTTGTTTTGTGGTTTTCATTATTGAAATGAATATTTTGTATTGTCGTCACGTCACCTGTTATTGGCGCCTTATCATCCACCATGCGGTTTTCACGCGTTTTGTGGTTTTCTTTATTGAAAGGCATGCACGCAAACACGCGAAGTGACAACGTATAAAGTAAAAGAAATACAAATATCTCGCTTGTGTGCGCTGCTTTCCGTGTCAAAAAGCTACATGTAGAAAATGAAGGAGTATTTTATATATCTCACGCAGAAAATACGGACGCAATTGTGGGACTACATTCATTAGCGGTAGGATAGGTGCATTGTGGCTCTGTAGCCTTCGCTTCATTGCCAAGAAAAGTTGTCCGCGAGTATAGAGGTGTACAGCTTCACCGTAAAACAGCGTTCTTGACCACGCGCGGGTGAAGAGCGCGTTTCACCCACTTGGATTCACAAACGCTGTACTCACGCTGCCTAACGGTCGTGGCCAATACTTCGGCAGCCCGTCGACGAATTTGCCTCCCCTGACTTATAAAGTAACGAGAGTGTTACCAGTGTTGTTGTGCCTCCAAAAGTAAGAAAACGACGAGGCCGACGCTGTATGAACCGAAATTCAGGAAATAATTTGCTGCCTTTGCGTAGGATTTCCAATTGCGGAGTTCGCCCTTGACCGTGCTCATTTTTCTTTAAAAAATAAAACCAACCGCTTCAGTAAAATTGCTTCCCGTGTTCCTTCACAATGCAGAATAATCTATCGCTTTCAAAAAAACAAATAAAAAAACGTGAAGTTTGCACTAAGCCGCGCAAGGCTTTAAAACAGCGAAACTGGACGATTCTGAAGACTAATCTGGTTGCTTCGAGATTGTTTCTAGGCCTTAGCCAGGTGATGCAGGTTGTTTCTAGGTCGCTTCTAGGTCGTTGCTAGGCTTTAGCTAGGTTGTTTCTACGTTATCAGCGCAGAGAGGTTCGAGTTAAACCACAGGCAGTACACAGACACGGCACGAATGTCCGAACTGCAGAGACAGAACCTCACGCTGAAACCAAGAGTTCGCACCCCTCATAGATCTACGGTCACGTCGTCGTTGGTGTAGGCCTTCCATCGCTTCGGGGCCGCCGTTGCCTTTCCCGTTCCCTAGTCTTCTCTCGTTGTACGTTATCGGCGTGTTCGGCTCGCCGCCGTCGCTTCGCAGCCATTTGGTGTTGGGCTAACCGTTGCCTTCTTCACTTTTAGTGGACCATTGGTGAGTAGTGGGATTCACCGAATTTCTGTGGCACATACCCGTTTATGATGATCACAGTTTCTTGGTTCGCCGGACAAGGAACGATTTGCTAAAGAACTTCGCTGTTAAAATGTAAACATGACTGAATTGTGCTTTGCGCGCGGACTTGAACCGCCGCCAGATTAGCGTTATATTAGGAGACGTAGTAATGCATTTTGAAGTAGAGCTGGGCAATGATTTCAGGTATTTGTCTTTTTAGCGCTGCATCCATAATCGTATAAAACAGGGCTCTCAAGGCCACGGCCCGCCGAATATAAAAGAATAAAATGTTTGTGAATTTGCCAAATGGTACTCGCATTATATACGCACCTATTTCGATTGTGAAAGCTTTCTTCAGGTAAGCCACAGAAAAGGGACTGCTTTCAGGCGTTTCTTCAGTGAGGGAGCCCATGCGGTCACCATGTGTTGAAACATAACAGTGGAACGAAATATCTCTGCGCTGCAGAATCGGCGTCCAGATCTGAGTCACTCTGGAGATCAGAATGGATGCATCTCGAATTCTAGCGCTAAATCAACCCTTTAAGAATTTATCCATATATCGGAGATATGGGAAATGTGTTCGCTAAAATGTGTTCGCTGAAATGTGTTCGCGTCAGGGGGCATTTTGTTCAACACCCCCCACCCCGCCCCCACACCTTACCCCGCTTGAACCTTCTGCCCTGACCTGGCCCTTGCGGGAATAAATTTCGCGATTGCAGCCCGCCAGTTGAGGTGAGTTGGAGACCCCAGATACAAAGGTTTCTGGCGGCGTTCGATTAAAGCTACAGATAAGCCAACACTCATAACACTATTTAACAAATGTCATCATGAGCCGTGGATGTCGCAGAAAAGCGCACATTTTTAATGCGCTTGCAAAATCGAAATCGCCCGCAGACGCACTACTACTTGGCGTAGTAACACATGTGCAGAAGCTCCGCACTCGTAGCTTTGGCTGTGCTGCCGCAGAAAGTTGTCGCCAGGATGTCTTTTCTGCCGTCCTGGATCGTTTATTTCTGGTAATTCTCAAGATATGCAAGAGATAAGTGCCAGCTCATAGCGGTATTCCGTGTTCCACAATATTCCAAGCAACACAGTTTGTTCGTTGATTCTTTGTCACTTCAAGTCTCCATCGTCGTCTGAATTCGTGTCTTGTTTGGTTTTATAGCACACGTTGTTTATCCCTTCACAAATCATTAGCGCCAATGATATTTAGTGGTTAACAAAGAAAAAAAGTCACAGTTTCACCGCAAGGGCGAAGCAATGAATGCGGTGGCAACAAATTGTAGTGCCATACGAAGTAAGTGAGGGTGGCAGCTAACTGTTTTGTATCCGATGCCGCGTAACTACAAAACGATGATGTAGGAAAATACGGCCGCTCCAGGGAGCGATGCTCTCCGCATAGTTACTTCGCGTTGAGCGCAGCACGTAGAAGGGTATACGAGGCGCCCTACCCGCTGTGATGGCTTTCGAGATAGCGCGCGCGCCAGCGATCCGCGTCCTTAGATTCAAAGTTCAAAGTTGCTCCTCGCGCGACACTCCCCCCCCCCCCTCGCGTCTTCGCTTCTTTTAAGGCTCCTTAAAAACGGGCGGGGCGTTTCCTGTCTACTTCGACGGCAGGCCTCCCGAGCGGGGTGATGTAATCGCATGCACCCTGGCCGGCTCGTTTGAACTCTGCTTCGGCCGCGTTCGTCGCCGCCGCTCGCGCGCTTTTACCCGCGGAGAACATACAATTCGCGGGGGGGGGGGGGGGATCTTATCAATTTGGACTTCATACCGGAAGGACATGACGGCAACGGCAACAGCGACTGCAAAAACCCGTCGAGACTGTCCATATAATTGCTATAGCAATAATAATATGATTTATCAAATTTGGGCGAATCCCACTACAGACCACTATGGCGTGGCCTGTCATGACCCTGATAGGTGAGAGAAAAAGTACAGAGCGAGAGAAAGAAAGCAAGAGATAAACAAACAGAGAGACGGAAAGAAAGATATAAAGAAAGAGAAACAGAAAAATGTTTGCCGGAAAACAGTTCTTCATGAGGCGTGATTCGAACCCGTGTATGCACGATCGGAAGGCAAGCGCCCTAACCAGTCGGCTATCCAGGCACGCTAGCAGAGCATAGCATAGCATTCACCACTAGGCTATCGAGGCACGCTAGCGGAACATAGCATAGCCTTGCATAGTATATTGTAGCAAGGGGGTGGGAAAGGGAAGTGAGCGTGATGAGGGGATATGTGGTGGCGCGGGGGAATGAAAAGAGGAGGGGAAAGAGTAAAGCGTAGCACAGAAAGAATGAGAACGAGAGAAACAAGTGCGGAAAGAAAATGAGAGAGAGAGAGAACATCAACGAAAGTGAGAGAAAGAAGTAGAGAAAGAGAAAAAAATGATGGAAAGAAAGATTAGAGAAAAATTCTTGCCGAAAAATTGGCCGCGGATCTGCGTGCTTCGCTGCAAATGTCGTCTAAAGACGATAGAAGCGGCGCTGCGTGAGATATGGACGCCATCTGGCAATACGTCGGGCAACATGAGTGCTGTGCTGCGGGCTGGTAGTCCCGGCGCAGCAGCAGGCGAAGACCAGCGGTGACCAACGCGACCGGCGGGGACGCCAGCCAGCCCGAACACACGGTTTGACGCAAAAGCGCTGAAGCTGGAGAAACGTCCGCACTCAACGAGTACTCTCCACACACTCTTTTATTTACACGTCGCCTGGATAAAACAGGAATGCCAGAGCGGCGCCCCATGACATTCGTACAGTGCAATACAGAACCGAAACCGAAACACAACAATACGCTCGTGCAGAGGGCACGAAGGAAGGCAAGTTTCAGCGCAGTCGCATTTTCAGCGCAGCTTAAGAAACTAGGCTCTTTAGAATTACGTATGTATGCATTTTCTATTAAAGGAACACACCACTTAATAGTGTGATGTTGCGCCTCAGATATGCGTAATGTTTGCTTTTTCATTGACAATGTACACAAGTATGAACCTAGTCAGCCATTCAAGATAGCTGGCCCTTGGTCAAGTGGTTCAACTTTGGCCGAGTGGCTGAATCGAGTGACGTGCCGACAAACAGAAAGACAGACAGACAGAAAGACAGACCAAAATTTCTCCGTTTAAGGATCCCAAGAAAGACTATCGTCTTTAAAAATATTCTTCACGAGGTGCGCGATCGTGTCCTGAGAGTCACACGGCGTCATAAGCAAGTGCGTTCTCCCGAGTAGGAAGCCGC
The DNA here is from genome assembly GCF_013339695.2 of Rhipicephalus sanguineus. NCBI lineage: Eukaryota > Metazoa > Arthropoda > Arachnida > Ixodida > Ixodidae > Rhipicephalus > Rhipicephalus sanguineus. The sequence goes on from NC_051185.1 coordinate 60,236,451, forward strand.
ACATCTCGAAGCTAGACTTCTCGGTCGACGGGGAGTACGATCGGCGGGGAGCACGTGCTTCGCTGTGCCAAACTTTGCTCGACTGAGTGCAAATATTAAAATTTTTTTAAAGCGCCCTCCAAAAACGCAGATTAATCGACGAAAAACCCGCGTCGATAGCGATCGATGGCTAAGCCGGCGAATAAATCCATTTAAAAATTTAATCGGCCATCCGTAAACATACGCAGGGTTGTCCTTCAGGGGGCGGGAGGCAGAATTCCGCATAACGTCCCCTCCCCTCCTCCCCCCTCTAGGTCGAGTGATAAAGAAAACAAGCAGCGGATGGAAAAATAGCAATGAAGCGATGAAGTACTTCTCACAGCGGCCTGCCTTTGGTCCTCGGTTTTCAGGTTAGTGAAGCCTAACGCCTCCTCCTAGAGGAGGCGTTCGGACAACGCCTCCTCTAGAGGAGGCGTTCGGACAACGCCTCCTCTAGAGGAGACGTTGTCCGAATGTTCGGTTTTGGAACGATCGCGTACACGCCCTCGATGATGGCGTAATTAATGTTCCGCTTTTCTGCCCCGGCTTTCTGGCAATAGCGTTGCCTGAGACTAAGCCAAGCAATGCGCTTGCAGTACAACAAAGATAGATGTTGAGCAGAGGCCTCAAATTCAGCCCAGCTAGAGGGCCGTAGTCACGAAATTTAATCTCGCAGGGGCCGGGACAGCGAAGAAGGTCAGAGCGGCGGGGGGTGGGGGGGGGGTGGAGGGACTGAACGAAAGCTTTGAAAGAGGCTACGTCTTTCCCATTCCTCAAGTATGGGTCATATTGAAGGGGATTTGGCGTCAGAAGATTCGAAAAACATGTCGCTACCGATCTCCTCAATTGGCTCATATCTGGACGCTGATTCTGTAACATTTTGTTCCTGAATCGTTTTTGTTCCTCTGCATGGATCGTCTCACGAAAAAACAAAAACGCTTGAGGCCAATCACGTCTGCGCAGCATACCCGAACAAAGCCTTAAAGGGGCCCTGCAACACTTTTCGAGCATGCTCAAAAAGCGCTGCCGATCGGTAGTCGAGGCTCCCGAGAACACGCGAGCCAAATATTATAGCGATGCGCACGGCCTGGAATTTACAATAAATTCTCAAAGTCAGCTGAAAATCGCTCCCTCTTCTCTCGACAAATGATGTATTAGTCCGCAATATATGACGCGATTGTCGGCAGTTCCACCATTGGCTGATGTTATAATCACGATAACACCCTCATTATTACTTTCGTTGTTAATTTTGAGTTCAATAAGTAGATAATATGTATGTTTATATTCTGTTATCGCGTTAAAAACACCGAACAAACATTAATATTAGCACTTCCGGTCTCACCGACAGCTCGTCTGCTCGTAGTTGCGTGGTTCCGTTTTCTTCGCCATGCGCAGTGCCGAAAACGTGAATATTTCTGTGCTTTTGACCATCGCTGGTTGCCGTTGAGAGTGGCAGCCGTTCGAGTGTTGCCTCGTCAGCTGGGAACTGCATCGTCGGCACGTTTTCACGACCGACCGAGGCAGCCGTGCAGCATGTCTCCGATAACAATGCTGGCGTCCGGTAATGGCGGCGCTTCGAGGTCGTCTGCCAGTGCCGTCTTACGAGGCGGTGTATCGGAGTATGGGCCGAAACCGATCTCAGCTGTCATTCATTCCAGACGAGCGCGCAGGTTTGCTTCCATGGTTGGCAAAGCGATGAAAACACTACGGCGTTCGAGGTGCACACCCAAGATTACCAAACCGACGCGCAGTTTTCAAGCACGCGCGATACGGCTCCGCTCAACGAGAACGACGCAAGCCGACCGGAAGTGGCGGCACAGACCACGTGGTTGCGCCCAGACGTCAGAGAGAAAAAATGAAGAAAAAATTTCCGCCGGCGCTCTTGGGCGGAGCCTCGCTCGTCTGCGCTCCCTCCCTCGACTCGCTGCCTAGCTCTTCGCGCGCTCGCGGCGTTGAGTTGAGGGAGGAAGCTGCGGAACGTGATCTCTATAATTTGGTAACACCACTTAGACTTGACGGATTCGAAAAATTTTTGCGGCATATGACTCGTGAAGAGTCATACGTCAATAATGAGACTATTCTAATATAACTAAGAAAGGTGTTGCAGGGCCCCTTTAAGGCGAGAAAATAATGCGAGCGCAATTTAGGAATGTCACAAAAATTCAGTCACAAGGTCATAAATTGGGGAGGGGCGAAGCATGTCAGGAAGGGTGTTTCAGCTCCACTAACGTGAAACCTGTGGAGAGGCGAAGCACGCAGTGTGCGCCGGTGTTTCCCACAACAAAATCACTGCTAATGGGCAATGTGAGACAGAAGAAAGATTAGACACAGAGACCCGCAGTCCGCTTTTAGTTAACATGCACGCTGCGAATCTTTATTGTTCATCTACGCACAAGAGAAATATCCCACCGGCACTACATTGCAGGTCAAGATCCAGTGCCTATATATACCGGGCGGCCGGTGAATGGTTGTTCAGCGCGAGCAGTTGGTTTTTAAAGACGATAGTCTTTCTTGGGATACTTAAACGGAGAAATTTTGGTCTGTCTTTCCGTCTGTCTTTCTGCTCGTCGGCACGTCACTTGATTCAGCAACTCGGCCAAAGTTGAACCACTTGCTTACCGCCCATGCATCTTGAACTGGTGCGGCTGTTCATACTTGTGAGCGTTTGATCAAAAAGTAAATATCACGCATATCTGAGGCGCAACATCACTAGGTAAGTATTAGGTGGTGTGTTCCTTTAATAGAAAATGCATACATACGTAATTCTAACGACCCTAGTTTCTTAAGCTGCGCTGAAAATGCGACTGCGCTGAAACTTGCCTTCTTCCGTGCCCTCTGCGCGAGCTCACTGTTGTGTTTCGGTTTCGGTTCTATATTGCACTGTACAATGCCATGGGGCGCCGCTCTGGCATTCCTGTTTTATCCAGGCGACGTGTAAATAAAAGAGTGCGTGGAGAGTACTCGTTGAGTGCGGACGTTTCTTCTGCTTCAGCGCTTCGCGCCAAACCGCGTGTTCGGGCTGGCTGGCGTCCCTGCCGGTCGGGTTGGTCACCGCCGGTCTTCGCCTGCTGCTGCGCTGGGACTACCAGCCCGCAACACAGCACTCATGTTTCCCGACGTATTGCCAGATGGCGTCCATATCTCACGCAGCGCCTCTTCTATCGTCTTTGGACGACATTTGCAGCGAAGCACGCAGATACGCGGCCAATTTTTTGAATAAAGAAACTCGCTAGCAGACGCTGCCTGCGTCGGCGTTGTCTCTTGCGGGCGAGGGCGCGTTCTCGTTGCTTGCGAGCTGGTAGTTCAGCGTTCATCGCAGAAAGGGTGTTTCCATAGTCAACGCGCCGTTCGCTCTCGCTCGCCACACGGCGAGCGCTGAGGCAGTGGCGCTCTCTTTTGCGCTCAAGCAAAGGGACCGTCACGACAGCAGACGATGATGCACGCCGACACGCCGAGGTCCTAAGGTGCTTCGCCTCAGAAAAAATATGGGGTGAAGACGGCCATGTGCGGACGTGGGCCGCATGCGGCCCGCGTGTTTGAAACCCTTGATGTAGAGTATTATGTGGATGAGCCTGGGAGAGCTATTTGAAAGTTTGAGAATTGGGGCACCAAGAAGTTTTCGAGCCGCCAGGGCGCATGCGCAGAACCCCAAGCCTCTCTTCGGCCCTTGCGCTCGCGCTGGCCCAAGACAAAAAAATCGAAAACAAGCGTTGGTCCCCAAGGCGACTTGGGTCGCCAGCGAGACGACGCACCAGCACGACGCAGTATGGACCGCGTCTCACATAATTTTAACTTCGCCACGTGGGGCGCCCCGTGCGTTTGACCCAACACAGCCTGCGTTTGACCCAATTCTCAACTCTTCTGATCCTCCGAACGCAAGAGCAGCCTACTCAACGCAGCTTGGCGACCCAGTGTCTTGGGTCCCCAGTTCTCAAACTCTCTATTAGCTGTCCACCGCATGCATATTAATCACCGCACGATCAGCGAAGGCTACAAACCGTCGATGGAGCCAAATGTATAAGGGCACACCTAGCTTGTCACCCTGAAAAGCCTCCGTGTTAGATCTGGTTGTACATTTCAGTACGGCAGCCTATCCAAATAGCTTTGCTTGTAATCTATACAATAAATATACTGCAAAGGAGATATTAAATTTCTATGTTGTTCTTTATATTCTTTTAGATTTTGCTCCTTATTCATTTCCATTTTAGTCGAAATCAAGAAGAAGGAATGGACATGGGCAGGGCATGTAGCGCGTAGGCAAGATAACCGCTGGTAATTTAAGAGTAACTGACTGAATTCCAAGAGAAGGGAAATGCGCGAGGGAGAGAGAGAAAGTTAGGTGGGCAGATGAGATTAAGAAGGTTGCGGCTATAACGGGGCCGCAGCAAGCACAGGACCGGCTTCGTTGGCGGAACATAGGAGAGGCCTTTGCCCTGCAGCGGGCGTAGTCAGATTAGTGATGATGATGATGATGATGATGATTCCTTAAGCAAGCGTCTGCAAGAAATGCCTAGAATGCCACCGTTTAAATATCTGCTACGAATTACCAAGCAAAGTGGGATATGTTTCAAAATGGAGAAAGTGCCTCAGAGTAGGCTGGCCGGCGTTTCGATAGGTGGGCCTATCTTTGTCAAAGGCGCCTTGTCATCCTTGGCGTGTTAGTTTTAAGGCCACGTTCATCGAAAAGAAGCACAGGTAGCCATAGCAGTGACTGACTGACTGACTGACTGACTGACTGACTGACTGACTGACTGACTGACTGACTGAATGAATGAATGAATGAATGATGAATGAATGAAAAATTCATGCAGAATCTTCGTTGTGAGTGGACTATGCGGCACGTAAGCGTATAGTTTTATTGTGGGTTGCCACTCTCTCTAGAGCCCTTGCTGTTGCGAGGCGGCATGGGCATGGCGTCTCTCAACTTCGTTCCAGCGTTCTTCAGCGTCCGCAACAGCCCCACAGCACCCGTATCCCTTGACCACCGAAACGTGAGCTTGGCATTAAATTTTGCCGAAGACTAAGTTTTCCTGAAGTGTACAATCATCCATGTCGGCTTTACATCTTGTTCTAGGAAGAGCCTTTATTTAACTGGCACGAAATTAAACGAGGTATTCGTACAAAGTGCTATCTTTTCACATACGTTTTGCACCGCGTATAGAACGCATTCACGTGGTTCAGATATATTCGCGTTGCAAGCGCGGGCATTTCGCCCTAGTCTGATGTCAGCTTCCTTCATCCCCATCTTGGTGAACTGCTGATCCTCACCAGCGTCCCTGTGCAACACATTCTGAAGAACATGCCCTGTTTTCCTGGAACTGTAGAGTACATTCATGTCAGCCCTTGAATGCTTGCTCAGTAGTATTTGTACGCTTATTGTCCCTAAACGACAGATACATCACGTCATAGCATTCGTGATATGGTTTTTCAATAGACATTGTAATAAGCATAGAGTTTCCTACTATACTTAGTAGAGGGAACTCTGGCGCTAGTGTCTATGGGAGCTGCAACACATGACGCTTCAGCCAGCATGGGAATGATGGGTAGTACATAAATTTGTCTAAACTTCGTTCTTTCGGCTCCGTTTGGCTCTGCGTCGGCTGCATCCGCTTTGTCGCAAAACTAAATTCAGCAAAAGTCAGTAGTTCCACTTCACCACTTTAGCTTTTTTACGCTCACCAAATCAAATCTGGTCACGAAGTTCACAACGGTCTATTCTTTTATCCGAAACGAACGCCAAAACACAGCAATAAACAAAGCCACAAGTACGTTTGAAGCCGCAAGCACGAAGACTAGGCAAATTTCTGTACTACCCATCATTCCCATGGTAGCTGAACGATCGCAGCGCCGGAGTCCCCTCTAGTTACTTTTAGGAAACTCTATGGTAATAAGTACCATGTAAGAGGGAAAAAAGAAGTCGTGTTTAGCCAACTGGTGAAGGCCTTCGGGGCACGAGATCCTGTGTTACAATCCAGCATCGCCAAGAAAGTGTTTTAACACATTAATTTATTTCCAGCGATGGTCGTATTACGTGACCGAGGGACGGATGGACAGACTGCTTCCTCGCTGAGTCGGCACAGAATTGCTCGCGCATTAAAAAAATTCCCTTCTTTAAACCAAAGGAGGCAAGGGGATAGAGGGCGGGGAGAGGAACAATTATACATCTATCGCTTCAATCTAACTCCTTCGACAACTGGAGTAGCCAGAGAATGGACGCCCCCCCTCGCCCCCCCCTCCCCCCGATATTTTTACATTTTGTATGCGTATACATATGTTTTTTTAAGATGTGTAGCGCTTATGCGTTTCTTTCGCGCAGTACCGATGTAAACCGCAATATGCAATTTTTTTCTCTGTACAGCTTAAAACTAGGCGGCAGTCACTGCGGCCCTACTTTTCGCAGGCAAGCGCACGAGTTCTTTGCACTTCTTCAGAATTTAAGAAGAAAAGGATAAGCACTACACGCCAAACTCCGAGAATTCACGGTCCATTCAGGTATTTGAGACAGCTTACCGTTTTTCCTGACGATATCTTGCTGCGATGCGCGTATTTCCAAAATTCGTCTCGTGAGCTTCCGGTCTGACGTAACAGGGGGACGGATTACCTGCACGCCGGGCGCGCTCAATCTCGGTATCGCCTAAATCGTGGTCTTGAATTTCGGTGATTATTATCTCAAGTTACATGCGTTTTTTTGCGATTTAAAAAGAAATTAGAATGTCTAAAATTGCCACGCCCTACAATTCCTCCATATAAACAACTGCCCTAAAGTTAATGATTAAAAAGTTAATAACAAATTTTGGTTAATTAGTCATTTGAATGCAACTTTAGGTGCGGCAATGTTTTTCCGCCTCGGCGTAGAGGTCGTTTGCGAAGATTACAGGGGCCTCACTGTCGTAGCGCTTTTATTAAAAATTTGTATTGTCTAAAAAATAACACCCTGTAGATGATTATCAGACGCACTGCAGAGATGGACCCGTTGATTAAATTTTACAACCTGAGGTTCTTCAATGGCAACGTAAATCAAAGTACATGCGTGGTATTAAATTTTATTGCCATCGAAATGCGGCTGCTGTGTCCGGGAATCGAACCCGCGTCCTCCTCTTCAGCAGCGTAACACCTTAGTCGCTAAGCCAGCTAAGCTACCAAGACAAAATAGTCCTGAGCGTGACGCAATAGCGCGTTTTGAAAGCATACTTGTATGCACGTTACAGAAACAAAGTAACCGATTACATTTACAATTACTAATTTAAAATGTAATTGATTACAGCGCTCAATTAAGCCCCAAAAAGCAACTGATAAATTCCAGAAACGTAAATCGATTACTTTTGCGTTACTTTCCTTCAAATTTTTTTTATTGACGTAACACAATAGCACAAGTTTACTCAAATTACAATGAACTACTGTGACTTGAATGGTAGAGAGAAGGCTTGAGGTTTGCGTGAACGCTGGGAGGCTTACTGTGGCTTCTGAGGTGTATATATAGTGTTAAGGGTCATTTATATTCCGACATAGCGTTCGCGTGAGCCCGCGTCGGCGGAACTTGGCGACGCCAAGTTCGTCACATTACCTTGACGCGAAAACCGAGCACTCTATACGAACACCTGCGCGACGCGCTACGTTGCTTTGACGCATGCGCATTTGAGCGCACTCGGCGTCACTTCATCACGAAGAGACGCAGACGCTGTGGAGTCTGGGTGACGTCACTGCGCGGAATGCAGCATGTCGCATCTCGCGCCGGCTGCAGCCGGGGTGCGCTGACGGACTCCGGACGCGTCGTTCGCACCGCGTGTCGGACTAGAGTGCTGCGCGTTTGCTAGCGTAGCGTCGCTGTGCCGAGCGTGCTCGCGCGTCAACGTTACGTCGGAATAGAAAAGACCCTTTACACATTGTTAACTTTCAACAGGATCTGTTTCATCACAGTTGACATCTCTGATTCTTCCTCGTTTCCTCGTTAAGAGGTCAGCTTTAAAGTGAACACTCTCTCATTGCATGCGCTGGAAGGCAGGGCGGTGTAAAGCGTAGGGACACCTTGCGCACCAGCTCGTAGTTGCGCAGTACCTCGATGCTAGTGTCCATGTCCTGTACGAAGTGTCGTCACGCTTCGCTGTTCCTGGCTCTCGGGTTAGGCGTTGCAGGTACATGACCAAAGAAAATGTTCACTTATTTACTTGTAATCTATAGAATTTAAAGTACGTCAAGAGAGAAATTAGGCTTCCATTTCATTCTTTACGCAAACGACTGCAAGAAAATGCTTGGAGGCGTCGTTTAAGTGCCTGCTACCAATTCCTATCCAATGAAATGGCTCGTTCATCCAACAAAAGCACTGATAGCCACACCAATGAATGAATGAATGAATTAATGGAAAATTCATGCAGAATGTCATTTGTGAGTTGTTTGCCGCGAACGAATGACGCAGCACTGTGTCCGTGCGCTTTCTGCCGTGCTGTATTGTTTCCTTGCGTTGGACCTCAAGGCATGCAAGCGATAAGTGCCAGCTCATAGCGGCATTCCGTGTTCTACAAGGTTCCAGCAACACACTTTGCTCGCCGATTTTTTAGATGCGAAGTATCTTAAGGCGGAGCTCAATCCGGTGGTGGTGGTGGTGGTGGTGTGCGGCGTGACCACCCTTACTGCGCATGCGCATACCCTCTCCACACACCTCCTCTCCACTCACCCTCTCCCCCTCCCCTCACCACTTTCCCTTTCCCCTTCCCCTTTCCACTTCCCCTCTCCCATTCCCCTCTCCACTTTGCCTCTCCACTTTCCCTCTTCCCTCCCCTCTCCCCACCCTCCCCTCTCCACTCCCCCTCTCCCCTCCCCCTTTCCACTCTTCCACTGAAACGCGGGCTAGACATGCCGAAATTCTCTCCTGCGCAACGCCGCGATGACCTCGAGCGCATGCGCGTCCCCTCCCCTTCTCCCTCCTCTCCTACGCTGCCCCCCTCTCGCCCGCCTGTCGACCGCGTTCCCCGCTCGCCCTGTGAGAATTAACGGCCGGGCTAGATGGAAGATACGACGCGCGTAGCGTCCCTCTTCGCGTTCCACGACGCGAGGTCGGTAGCATGCCCAACGAACGCCAACGAAACGCGATCGTGCAAGTGCTCCGGCTTCGCATCGCCTCATGGTCCCCTTTAGCGGGAGATGGTGTAATTTTGTCACATCATCTCCATCGTCATTTCAACTTTTGTCTTGTTTGGTTTTATACCACACGTTGTTTATGCCTTCACAAATCATTAGCGTCAATGATATTTAGTAGTTAACAAAGCAAATAAAAACTTGGAGGACACTTGAGCCTCGCCTTCAAGAGGAGAACGCGATATCGTAATCGGGACATGTTCGCATCGCCTTCTCAATCTCTAGCCTAACTTCGCTTTCCAACCGCGCCGCAAGGCACGGTTTAGGTGTCTAAGTGTAGGTCTAGACCTAGGTCTAAATGTCTAGGTTATAGGTGTAGATGTTTAGGTGTCAACATGTCGTCGGTTCCTTCCTTATTCTTCTGTGTTCGCGTGTGTGCGCTTTGTTAAGATGAATATTTACCAACTTGCCCAAATATCCACCTTTTTCAAGGAGAGGAACATGTGAGCGCCTGTAAATTGGCCCTTTTCAAACCATCCTAGAATACTTGCTGCAAGTACAGTTCTGATGTACCCACTACGTCATGATTGTTCCTTTTGTGAGTTGGCGAGGTAACCACTACGCGCCCGTAAGGCAACACGCGGACGTGCGCATCTGCACACGTTGTTCATGCTGTTCTTGACAGCGATAATTAATTATGCCTGCGTTCTTTTTAATTGGCGGGCCTTTAAACTAACCACCTGTTGCGCAGTTCGCATGTTTTGACGCTTGGTGTTATTCTACGGCTCTGCCACGCGATGTTACATGTGTTGACACTTCTCGCACCACATAATGTTCATAATTTTTACAGTGAAAGCTGTTATGAGATCACAACAAGGGCCGTTTTTGGCGCCGTAGTTGTCCGCCGCCGCCGCCGCCGCCGCCGGTGTCCGTAACCACTATCGCTCGAAATAAGAAAAAAACGAAATAAAAAAAATTTCCAGGATTGAACGAGGTTCGAACCTGGGCCCTCTGCGTGGGAGCCCAGTGTTCAACCTCGGAGCCATGCCGGTGCTTGAAACTGCGCTGCAAAAAGATCGTATGCAGGCATCATATCGCGAAGGAACCACATTAACACTTTCAATGTAGAGTGGTTGAAGAGTAAAATAACAACCAAAGACAACGCGAATTTTGTAACCAGGCGTCACACAATGCGAATTGCGCAACGAGTGGGTTGTTGAATGCTTCCAACCCATTACAAAGGGCTCTCCCATAATTCTTCATCGTCATCAGCCGCAGCATCAACAAAGTGCACAGAATGCCTTAAAGGTGTTTAGAGGGTACCGCGATTCTCTGCAGAATGACGAAAAATGAAATAGTGCCTGCTTCCCTACTTCAAAAATTATGATCATTTATAGCGTAGTGGGTTCCTCGCAAGTGCACTTCTATAGGTTGCCAAGGAAGCCCATAAGGCTCCCATGATGTATTTCCTCAGGGTCTGAATAAAGTTCTTTCCCTGTCTCTCTCTTTCTCACCTTGGCCTATGTTATATAGCGTGGTGGGAGAGTAAGATAAGGTGCGGGCGTCACACGATGTGAATTGTGGGTCGTTTAGAGCTTCCAACCCATTACAAATGGCTCAGCCATTATTTTTTATCGTCATCAACTGTCCCATCAACAAACTGCGCGTAATGCCTTACATTTGGTAGCTCGTTTCTCCGAAGAATGACGAATCATGTCGTGGTGGGTGCTTCCCAACTTCACAAAAATTATGATTTGTGGCGTAGTGGTACGTTGCTAGTTTACTTGTATTAGTAGCCACAAGAGAGTTTATAACGGGCTCTAGAAATACCGCTCTTCTAGCTTTCGCTGTGACTCTGCTGCGCTTTCCGCGCAGGCCTGGCGTATTTTTTTTCTTCCCATGAGCCCAGAAAAAAGAAAGTGAAACAGAAGCATGATTAGAATCCGACTTTTTCATGACGCCCCGGCGCATGCGCTCTCCCCTAGCGGAAAAGTCGCGAAACGTCTCCTCATCTCGGAGGCTTTGCTTCTGGCAATACCGGTTCTCCCAGCCCCTGCCAAACCCCTACGAAAACGCCAGAGGGCAGCACAGGAAAATGAGAGAGGCGGATTGTGACACAAACACCAGGAGGTAGAGCGCCTTCAGATGAGGTTGACTTGAGATGAGGTTGACAGCGGTGCATTGTGAAGTATGTTTTTGTCCGCGTACAGTCACCGCGAAAGACGTTGTGTACAAATGATGCCATCAGCGGAAGTGGATCTCTTATCGCGATAACCGCAATGAACGTGACGCTGGCGACCTGCCACTGTTTAGCAAGGCCAACTGCTATAGAGCAAAACTGTGATTAGAAAGCGTGCGTAAAAGAAATGACCCATTTCATAAACTGCGTTGCCTACAGGGTTGATATTTCGGTTGCCTGCTACTGTTGGTACAGTTACGCTGAAGATCGGTTACTCTAACACCGTGCCCGTCGGCGTCTACGGCTGGAGCTGTTCTTGGCGCTTTGCAACGAGAGCGATTTGCTATGAAAGAATTACCAGTGCAAAGCTTGAACTTGGCAACACACCCTTTGTATTAAGTCTAATATGCAGTTGACAACGTGCTTTTCGCTGGGCGAGAACGGAGTCTTGACCACGGTGGGTAAGGAGCGTGTTTCACCCGCTTGGAATTACAAACGTGACACACCCTCTCCCGCATGGTCGTGGCCAATATGCCAAAATAACGGTAGCGTTTCTATAGTTATTGCATCTCCAGAAGTACGAAAATGACGATGCGTATACAAGGTTCAACAAGCCCATCAGGCATCAGTCTACCCAGGCATTCACGGCGTTTGAAGAAATGCGTCCGAAAATCTGGAAAAAATGATAAAAGGGCGATACCTGCTCGCTGCGTTCATCAACTGGCGCGGTAAGAAAAGAAATTGAATTGAATTTTTAATAAGTGGAGACGGACGGTCGGGACAAATGGGGGAATTGGAGCCATTCCTGCAAGAAGCCCATTTGCCGCTTAGAAATGTCGAGTAAGTGGCCACTGGTAATTTTGGCGGAGTGATGAAAGCTGACCAATTTCTCCTGAGAAAACGGTATTGAAACGCGCAACAGCTTAACTGCCATGTTGTTCCGAGACGCCTAGAATGAGCTTGCATCCTTATATACACTGCCGATCGACTTCGATTTGTTGGTGCGAGGGCTGCGCTCGGAACTATAAACACGCGTGACGCACATATGTTGATGGATGCAGAACTAAAGCCACTGCGATCGTTTGTCACAGACAGTGACGCCATTACGGTCGTCTGCTAGTTGCGCTCATCGGCGCTTTGGTTTCGGTTTCGCTGGTGAATTTGGTCGCATTTCATCACTCCGTAGCGATTACCAGAGGCAGCTATTTAGAGGAGGAGGAGGAAGGGGAAGGCAAGGCAGGAAGGTCAACCAGACGGGCGTCTGGTTTGCCATCCTACGCTGGGGGAAGGGGGTAATGCTAGGGAAAGAAAGGGAGGTGGAAAGAAGTGAGCATACAACAATTCTCATGGGCCTAAACAACACTGCTACGTTCAATAGTACCGGACGCAGTATCTAAGGCGTATCACGTTCCACTGTAGATAGTCGAGTCATGGTGCCTATTGATGGCTTGCAAGTGCATAGAACATCCAGTTCCCGTTGTACGGAATGAGCGGATACAGTGATTTCAGCTTGCCGGCGAACATCTCAAAGCGGCAATGGGCTCTTCGCATGTAGGATTTTATGAAGTTGGACGCTTGAAGTTTGTTTCGATAAGTAAGTAAATTAAAAGCACGTGCAAACAGTTTATGCCCCCTTTGCCGAAGGCTAGTTGTGGGGCCATTTACAAATATGCACAAATATATACAAATACAAATGTTTAATACAAATGTCCAACGTTGTGTATTCGAACGCTCGCTTTCCGAACGTTCGGTTTTCCAATAATCACGTACACGCCATCTTAGGTAACGTAATTTATGTTGCGTTTTTCTGTCGCGGCTTTCTGGCAACAGCGTGGTCACAGAATAAGACAAGCAACGCTTTTGCATTATGAAAAAAAAATAAAAAATAAAAGAACAATGTAAAAGGAGAAAATTATGCGGACTACGCTGAGAGATCTCTAAGAGAGATCTCTTGGGTGCGTGTATATAGAGTAAAATGCCGCTTGATCAAACGTCAATGAAACGAGCTATTCAGTTCTACGAAATTTTTTTAATCCACCACGGAAGCGATATTGAACCCGAGATAACTCACTTGTGCTTAACGAACTCAGTAAATAACGAAGTTCAGTTCTACGAACATATTCAGTGACATCATCTAATGCGTCAGCGGTGATGTAGATCACTTCATCAAGTACAACGCTCTTCTTTAGCATAATTTTACCGCTGCACCAACGGCGCGCCACCAGAGCTAATCGCTGAGGCCACGATAACCGCAGCGACACCTGCAGCCTTAGACCTGCAACAACGTGAGTTGATCATGAGTGCCAAACGGAAGCGCATGTCTTTGAACGAAAGAATGGATATTTTGGGTAGAAGCAATGAGCTTGGATAGATTGAAGTCCTCTTGCGCCCAGCAGAGTTGAGCCGGAGAAGGTTCATGAAAGCTTTGACAACTAAACTCATGACCACTGCAGTGTTAAGCGCACAAATGCAGCAAAAGATTACTACGTTCTTCCTAATATCCTCAGTAAGCATCAATTAACATGCAAATAAGCAGCACGGTAAGTAAATGGGTTGAAATTTCATTTGAACAGCTGATCTTAACAGTTTGAAGAAACAACCTAGCTGCTTGAGCTCGGCGAACTTTCACTTAAATTTTTAGGGGCGAAGCTCCTTAAGACGGCACCCGTTCGTCCCTCAAAGTCGTAGTAGTGCGTACACCAGTCGTAACGCTAGTACCAGATCTTGACCTCCAAGGTGGTGCCGGTGGGAGATTTCTCCTCTGCGTTGTTGAACAATAAAAATTTAGCAGCGTGCGCGTTAACTAAAAGCCGAATTCTTCTGTCTCATTCCCCATTAGCAGCCATTGGCATGTTCCAGTAGGAAACGTTAGTAGAAGTAGAAGTGTAAGTGTTAGCTAAAAGCCGACTTCTTCTGTCTCTCATTCCCATTAGCAGCCATTGTTTACCTCCAAGGTAGTGCCTGGTGAGATTTCTCCTGTGCGTGATTAAACAATAAAAATTTTGTTCAAAACGCCGTTGATTGATGAAATAAACCAACGAAAGACGCCAGATGTTTTCTAAAAGCAAAACGAAAGAACGCCAGATGTTTCTAAAGCAAAACGAAAAGACGCCAACTGCTTAACGAAAGACGCCAGATGTTTTCTAAAGCAGTGGTTTTCTAAACAATGAAAATTCACAGCGTACATGTAAAATTAAAGTGAGCTGCAAGTCGTCATAACTCTCATCGAACCTTTAGTATAAACTCACCCGATCTCACGTCGGTGATGATGTACTGGGCAGAATTCACGGAAGATTCACGGTTTACCGATGAACCTCCGCAGTTTCGCCCACTCATCATCATTCACTCCGTGGATATGCTGTGATTTTTTTCCTTATGTTCCTTCAAGTTCGTTCAGGTGACGTTTCACGCTATATTGTTTAGAACAAATGTTTAAACGATTTAGGGTATCATGGCAGGGAGTTCGCGCGGCAAGGGATTGTCAATGGAGCCAAATCTATAACGGCGCACCTAGCTTAAGTCATCCTGAAAAGTCTCCGTGCCAGGTCTGGTTGTATTTATGAGTTCGGCTGCCTATCCAAATAGCTTTACTTGTAATCTACACAATAAAAATTATCACAAAAGAACAAATTAAGCATCCATATTATTCTTTAGCAAACGACTGCAAAAAAATATGCTTGGAATGGTACAGTGTAAATGTCAGCTACGAATTCTTCAACAACCAAGGGACACATTCGTCCAAAAGGACTGATAGCCATAGCAATGATTGTCAGAGCAACACATTTGAAGAATAATCTTTCCCTGAAGGAACGAACGAATAGATGAATGAATGAATGAAGCAATCAATTGATTAATTAACTAGGGAAATAATTAATAATAAAAAATCTACGCAAAATCTCATTTGTGAGTTGTCTATATCTGGCCACAATTTTCTGTGCCACCAGAAACAAGGCTACGAAGCCGAAACGCACACTTTTTTACTGCGCTGCTGCATATAAGTCTGCGAACGCTAGCTTTTGTAGACTACGTAGCACGAAAGAAAACATAAAAAAGGAATAAATATTATGTTCCACATTGTTTGCATTGTAAGCAAGAAAGCTTATCCCGAGAATTATTTTCGTTTTTTTTCTCTCCCCGTTTCTAGTTTTCTCATTTTCTCGTGTCGATTTCACCTTTTCGTTCCCCTGCAAACAAAGATGGCGTCGCTCGGTTGCAGCAGGTGCCCATCGAAGCTTGTCAGCGAGCCTGTGCGCGTGTTCGTTAGGTGACCCGTATTCATCGAGCAGAGAAAAACGAAGACGACGGCGCGTTGTCAGATATTTTGTTGTCCGCATACGATCACCGGAATTAAGTTGTGTGCTAGTGACACCATCAGCGCAAGTGGATCTGCCATCGCGGTCACCATCTTGAAGGTGACGCTTGCGACTGTCAGTCTTCAGCAAGACCAGCTGCTTGAAAGCAAAACTGCGATTAGAAACTGTGAGTAAAATAAATGGCCCATTTCATAAACTGCGTTGCATACACGGTCGGTATTTCGGTTGCCTACTGCTGCTGATAAAATCACACTGAAGATCGCGTACTGTAACACCGTGCCCGTCGCCGTCTACGGCGGGAGCTTTCTTGGCGATTCGCGATGAGAGCGAATTATCATGATTAAATTACCAGTTCACCGCTTCACCTGTGCAACAAGCGCGTTCCTGTCCATTACGCGGTTGACAGCGTGCTTTTCGCTGTGCAAGAACCGCGTTCTTTACCACGGTCGGTAATAAGCGCATTTCACCCGCTTGGAATTAGAAACGTGAGCTGCCCGCTCCCGAACGGTCGTGCCCAGTATTTCTACAGCACGTCGATGCATCCGCATCTCCTGATATGCACCGAAATTTAAGCAACGGTTTCTTGCCTTTGAGTAGCCTCTGCTTGAGCGCCCCCCCACCCCCCCTTTTTTTTCTCAAAAATAAAACCGACCGCTTCAATATGCTTCTTCCTCCGTTGCTTCACAATAACAAATATTCTATCACTTTCGAAAAAATGTGAACATTACCATATGGTGCTCTCTCTGGCGCGGACTTCAACCGCTGGCGGATTAGCGTTATATTAGCGGATGAAGTAATGTGATTTGCAGAAGAGCTAAACAATCATTTCATGAGGCTTGTGACAGCTTTCGAATAAAGCTATAAATAACCCATCTCTCATAGCAGTATTTCACAAATGGCATCATAAGCTGCGGATGTTCCTACGAAAGTGAAACGTGTCGTCACAGAAGTAGTTGATTGCTTTAGAGCATTGGTATATCAGAGCTTGTATAATGTCTATTGTTGCTTCGCAGATGTAGCACCGCCTGATGTGGACGCACTCACGTTGAGGCCTAGTGGCACATCTCCGTACCGACGACTAACTCCCATGATCATGATTTAACCCTTTGGTAGCTGAAGTTCTTAACATATACGTGGACACCGCATACGGTGAATCCAGCGCAAATATGGCATCAACAAGCACATAAACCCTAAAATACTCGATATGCACTCCTCCAAAGCGTCGTGAAACGCGAACAGTAACGCTACGCGCGTCGAGTCTTCCCTCTAGCCTGGCAGTTAATTCTCACAGGGCGAGCGCGGAACGCGGTGCGACAGCCAGGCGAGCGTCGGAGAGCTATTTTTAAAGATGAGAGTCTTCCTTGGGGAACTTAAAAAATTTTGGTCACAAAGGAAAGTTTATTGAACCTGTATACGCAAGCGCGAGAGAGACTTATAAACTAAATACATATAAATTGCGTCAGTGTAACTTATACAAACCCTAGACGCAATTACTGGCTGAGGTAATACACTGTACGCTACCGAGCAACTATAAAACAACCAAATTAACTAAAGCATCTCACTTCTCAAGGAGATGAGGGAAAAAAAATAAAGAAAGAAGAGGGGAGAAAAAGGTCTGTCTTTCCGTTTGTTCACATGTCACTCGATTCAGCCACCTGGCCAAAGTTGAACCACTTGCCCAAGGGCGAGCCATCTTGAACGGCTGACTAGGTTCATACTTGTGTACACTGTTGATCAAAAAGCAAACATTACGCATATCTGAGGCGCAACATGACTAGGTAACTATTAGGTGGTGTGTTCCTTTAATAGAAAATACATAGATATGTAATTCTAGAGACCCCAGTTTCTTAAGCTGCGCTGAAAATGCGACTGCGCTGAAACTTCTCTTCCTCCGTGCCCTCTGCACGAGCTCATTGTTGTGTTTCGGTTTCGGTTCAGTATTGCATTGTACGAATGCCAAGGGACGCCGCTCTGGCATTCCTGTTTTACCCAGGCGACGTGTAAATAAAAGAGTGTGTGGAGAGTACTCGTTGAGTGCGGACGTTTCTTCTGCTTCGGCGCTTCGCGCCCAACCGCGTGTTCGGGCTTCCTGGCGTCCCCGCCGGTCTTCGCCTGCTGCTGCGCCGGGACTACCAGCCCGCAACACAGCACTCATGTTTCCCGACGTATTGCCAGATGGCTTCCATATCTCACGCAGCGCCTCTTCTATCGTCTTTAGACGACATTTGCAGCGATGCACGCAAATACGCGGCCAATTTTTTTTTATATGGATGGATGCTATGAGCGAGGCTTGGACTACAGCCACTACCTCGCGGTGTGTTAAACGAAATCGAACTTCTGTTGGAAACGCGCCGAATGGCATGGTCGCAACAACGGCGTGTTTTTTTTTTTTTTTGAGCCTGGTGGCACACATGTCACCACCCCGTTATAAAGGGGACGCTCATAGCATCCATCCATCCATTGATTCATGCAAGCGCACTGTGAGGAAAGTGTGAAAGATAAAAGGCGCGTTCATGTAGCCTCCCTCATGTGTTTGGCGGTAGCTTAGTTAGTTAAACGCCCGCCACCCATCGTCGCGGATCGAGAGGTCATGGGTTCGACTCTATAGTTTTTTTCTTCGCAAATTGATGGCGTTCATTTTGCTGACGTATTTCCGTGACGGAAATACGTCGTGGAAACCTTGGTGGACTCCGGCATAAAACACTTTCATGTTAAAAAGCGGAAATTACCTTACACCTGATAACGAAAGCGTTTTTCCGCCCTGCCACCCCGCGCAGCCCTACGGTTGGTAACAGTGCACTTATATCGAATTTTCTCTCACGGACAACCCCGATTTTTCGCTCCCAACCTTCGACGCCGACGCCGACATCGGAATTTCTACGAAACTAGCTCGTTAATACAAACGCGTTAATATGATTTATAAAACCGTTACGCACTTCCGTATTTCGTGTATGTTCCACCAACCGAGTAAATAGGATCGTGCGCGAGTATTACCTTTGTTTCAGCCTTTCTGAAAGTTCCTGCGAGAAATTCAGATAAATTGAAGAAAAGAAACAGGCATCGATAGCGATTAATGGCTACGCCGGCAAATAAATCCATTAAAAACTTAATCGGCCATCCATATGCGAACGCAGGGTTCTCCAATACGGGAATTAGGGGCAAGCTCCACCGTAGAGTGCCCCCCCCCCCCCCACCACCTCAGGTTGTCGAGTCCGAAATAAATCAAGACTGATGTAAGAAGGAGAGAACGGAGGAAAGGCGGGGAGTAAAATAGAAATGAAGCCATGAACTGCTTATCCCAACAGCCTGCCTTTGGTCCTCAGTTTTGCGGATGGTGAAGGCGAGACGTAAACAGTTCTTCGAATGCAACATCAGAGAACCTCGGCTGCCATTATCGTCAAGAACCTTCATGGCCATAACAGTTCATTATGACTCATTGATTGTAGTGTCGAGTTTGTTTGAATTTAGTTGATTTGCAATTACTTATATTACTCATTACTTATGGAAGGTTTCCTCTACATTCTATTGACTATGGGACCTCCCTCTGTATCTGTACAATTCCCATTTGTAATACTCTTATTATGCAGAATTAAAGAACTCTGACCTACAATTAAAACAATGACAAGGCAGGTCCGACTGAGGGAAGGCATGGAACATGCCTGGTGGCCCCTTTAGATGATTGAACTTCGCGGCCGCTCCACTCCCTCCGGTACGTAGAATACGACATCCTGGTCGGAAATTAAGCCAAGTAACGCGCTTGCATTACGATACCAGTAGCTGTGCAACACAGTATTATGCGGACGACCCTGGGAGAGCTGCAAGCTGCCCTTCGCCGCAAGTATATTAGTGGACGACGAATGCGAAGGGTGAACTGTCGATGAAGCCAAATATGCAGGCACACATAGTTCAAGTCATCCTGAAAAGCCTCCGAGATTGATCTGGTTTTATTTATGAGTTCGGCTGGCTATCCAAAATATTTCACTTCTAGTCTACAAAATAAAAAGTTCTGCAAAAGAGAAATTAAGTCTCATTTTGTTCTTTAAGCAAACGGCGTTCTTTAAGCACGTTCTTTTTAAGCACATTTTTTAAGACGCTCTTTTAAACGTTCTTTAAGCAAGCAAGGAAATGCTTGGAATGGGACCATTTAAGTATCTGCTAAGAATTCATCACTAAGCAAGGGACACGTTCATATTAAAGAAGCAGTGGTAAACGTAGCAATGGCTATCAGTTCAATACATTTCGAAGAACTTTCCCTCAATTATTATTTACCTGAAAAATCACAAGAATGTCTCTTGTGAGTCGTCTATGTGACCTGTAAGTCCAGAGTTTTATTGAAGGTTGCGGTACTCTCTAGAACGCTGTTGTCGGGTGGCATGGGTCCTTCGTCTTCTTTCCAGCGTTCTTCAGCGTCTGTAACAGCCCCGCAGCATCCGCATTTCTTGACAACCGAAACGTTACTTTTGCTTTAAAATTTTCGGAAAGACTAAATTTTTGTGATGTGTGCAATCCTCCATGGCGGCTTTACATCTTGTTCTAGAAAGAGCACTAGCACGAAATTGAACAAACGCTTCGTAAAAAGCGTTGCCTTTTTTACATTCGTTTTGCAACGCGTGTACAACGCAATCATGCGGTTCCGATATATTCGCGTTGCAAGCGGAATTTTTACATCAGAACTTGTTATGAGATCAGAACAGCCGATTTGGGTGGCGTGTTTGCCCGCCGCCACCGCCGCCGCCGGTGTCAGTAACCACTATCGCGCGAAATAAGAAAAAAAAATATCCAGGATAAGAAGTGATTTGAATCCGTGCCCTCTGCGTAAGAAGACACTATTCGCCTCGTGCGCTACTGTTGGCGGCGCTGAGAACGGCGCTCCGGTGACGTAATGGTGGGGATTCGGCTTTTGTCGTCTGGTAGGCTCTGGCAAGAACAGTAGCATTTTCGTTATAGTTCGCTCGCGTCGCACGGCGTTCCTCGACTGCTAGCTGTATTTTCTCGTAATGATAGTTCTATTAGCATTACAGGAGGTTAAGAAACGTTAACATTTAACGTATCTTCTATATACACACAGCCATCGCAGTCAGGATCATGTCACCGAGTTCGTAGCGTCACGTTTCGACGTTTCGACGGGAATGCTGTCTCCTTTAGAACATAACAATATTTACAGCGTGTGTGTGTACTCCTGTACCATGTTAAGAGTAGAGGGGAAAGGACGGAAAGGAGATGAAAGACGAACGTAACAAGAAATAAGGATAAGAAAAAGGAGAAGAAGAAGAAGAATAAGAAGAAGAAGAAAAAGGAACAGGATATCAAGAGGGTCAGTAAGAACGATTTTGCTTAACGCGAACATTGTGTTAATTTAGGAAGCGATGCCATATTTTGACAACAATACAGCCTCCGCGCCCCCACAAGGTGGGGACGCGGAGGCTGTGGTTAGCGCTCTACTCTTACACCAACCGGCACCAAACTTACAAGCAATTAACGTCTGAGAAACATTGTTGAGCGACAAACGTCTGTACGCAATCATGAATGGTTCCATTTTGCTATGGCTTAATTCAGTAAATGCTCTTCAACGGTACGCAACAAAACGCACATGCATGTATTCATGCACGTATTGTGTGCACGTATTGTGTGTGAACTTTCAGCCCGATACTTTCATTTGCACAGCTGGAGCGATCCCTAGCAAAACTATTGTGTGCACGTATTGTGTGCACATGCACGTATTGTGTGTGAACTTTCAGCCCGATACTTTCATTTGCACAGCTGGAGCGATCCCTAGCAAAACTTAGGAATATCGATTACTGATTAATCGATCAAAAATGTGTCGCCAAGCGATTAGTAACGGTCACGGATATCCGCCTTTTATTTAGGGCGAATTAACCGAATAAACCTTTTCAATTAATCGATTTACAGAGTGACAGGAGTGACGCGAAAATTCTGAAATCGTACTAGGATGACGAGGAAGAGCCACGACTGTGATGCTGCAGCGAGTGCACAGTAGGTGAGTGAGAGCGGCAATTTATGGTGTCGACTGTTATCTCGAGTTCCTAATAATGACGCCGCCGTCGGGGTCAAGCGCTTTTACACTCTTCCACCAGACTGCGCATGCATTATGTCGCTCAGCCAGCCTTGCAGAGCGAACTCGCCGTGAAAAGATTTCCCGTGTGCAGTGAGACAGAGAGAGAGAGAAAGAGGAGCAACTTTATTCACGGCACAACGAGGTCGTTGAAATTAGTTTACATGTGGTTCGAACGGCGGTGGCCAGTAGCTTGCCACGACCGTTTCGGCACAGTTAATCGCTTCTTCCTGGATGTGGTAGTCGGTTACCGACAAGAGCGACTCCCACGCCTCGTGGGAGGAAGCGGGAAGTATTGTCTTTGGAACAGGGTTACCCCCATTTCCAGAGAATATGATTCTGTTTTGCCTTCATGCAGTTGCAATGTCGGCAGTTCGGTTGAATGTCATCAAGGGAAATTTGAGATAGTCGATGATGGCTGGGGAAAGAATCTCTTTCGATTTGCCTCCAGGTCGCAGCCCGTTCTCTTGTTACACTCTAAGAAAAAAAAGAGTATGCGTGACTCTTTTCGGAGAGTTCTGACTTGCCACGTATACGACTCTCTTTAAATAGTCACGGTGACTCTCTTGGTGGGTCAGGGTTGGCTCGCTCTAGGAGAGTCCCCTGACCCTCTAGGAAGAGTGGAAAGACTCTCATCCGAAGGCTCACGTTACCACTTATAAGGAGTCGGACGACTCTTGCCGGTAACACTCCTACGGGGGTCAAGAGACCCACACCGAAGCGTCAAGCGACTCCACAAGTATTTTAAGCTACTCATTGGACCCTTGCTCTACTTTTGCGCGACTACTATTGAAAATAGTGGAGTATTTATTTTAAGCAAGTCCAATAATACTTGCCGTTCTGCCCAGCGACTGCAATAAAAGAATAGTTCAGTTTTAGCATCATTTTAATAGAACTCGTCAAAACAACACATATTTTCCAGCAAAGTTATATAGAAAGCGCGTAAAGATGGTCTTTGATTTCCAATTAAGAAGTTTGGGTATTCCTCATTTACATGCTTCTATGAGTAGAGCCAACTAAAATGTGTGACTGGTGTGCATAGTGCCATATAGCGCAAAATTAACTGCAGAAATAGGCATCATGTTTCAATCTTTATTCCTTATGATTAAGAATAAATAAAAAAATGGTGACGGCTGGAGGCATCAGACTTGTGGCTTGCTAGGTTGTCGCTCCTGTTCAGCGTGAGCACCGTGAAAAACGGTATCTGAAAAGCAGAACGTGATATTATGATTAGAAAATGAAGTTGCAGTAAAGGTTAGCGAAACCTACAAAATAAGTGGTTCACATAGACACAATGAAAGCTCACAACAAAACAACAAATGCAAACACGCATGGTAAGGAGCCAAGTTTTTTGCCGTTATCGTGTAAAACACAACTTGCAAATAGTACCTTTTGTAACACGTCACTTTGCGACAAACTTGTAGCACAAGATGATGTGAGCCTCTTTTAAACAACAAACGAAATTGGTTTAGGCTCCTTTGCGTGGGTGCCACTCACCTCTTTTTCGACGTCGTCTTGTCCAACCAAAAGAAATGTAGGACCGACTGCCTTGTTGACACGGCGAACGCCGCTGTTGATTTTCCCATCACGAGCGGTGAGGCGCCAGACCAACGGGGCACCTTCGTTTCCCCGAGTGTGGCTGTCAACTGGAGTGAAGAGGCGGCAGAAGTGATCCGGGATTCTGGGAATAACCAAAACACACACATTATTTGTATTTAAAATCACCCTTTGTTCAACACACCGTTATTGTACACACATCTGCCACGAGTGTTTCGTTCAAATTTCGCAACGAAAACAAATTTTCACGTAAAAGGCAGCGGGAACCTCGTGTCGCAATACGCACTGGCTATACACGAATGAAAGCACTTATTTTCTGAGAAATCGCTTCAAAATTTGGTTTCAGAATAAACACGGTTTTGCGCCGGCTTATCCCGACACCCAAGCACATCCTCCGGCAGTCAGGGGCACGCCGTGAGCGGTTACTGACCGCATTTTTTACAAACGTAACCCATACTCAGATAAACACATGCGAGTACGCGGGCCCGAACGACACCCAGCGCGTGCGGACGCCGTCTACGTCGAGATCAGACATGTCACATGCTAGAATTAGCACACATAACTCCCACAATCACGTACACTCACTTGATTCTGTTATAGCGTCATCGCAGATGTTGGCAAACCATGAAAACAGCGAACAGTAACGAAGGAAAAAAGTGCACGGCGGCGGGCGCAACGGGCGACGTCGAAAGTCTCTAGCATTTTCAAAAGCCTTACCGGCGAGGCGTGTTCAACTTGAATGACTACCGAGTACGTTCTGCAAGCCACCGTACTATATCTGCACCTCAAACTACCGTCTTTAAGCCAACAAAAACCATTATATATAGCGCGTGTGAGCGTTCTGTACACAGGCTTTCTTTTTTTTCACGTTCCCACGCGAAGAAGCACGCTGTACACACAAGGTCGATGGAAATGTTATTATGAAGTAGACTAAAGTGCATCTCAAAACGACATCTTGCAACTTCAGTAGTGCTGACACAACGTGCGATCAGCAAGAAATGATCCTCGATAATTGTTTGCATCGCTCACTTTATGGGAGCTTGAACAGCAACGCGCATAACGGTGGCAACTCGTTAACTGACAGCTTTAGTTGGGCATCCGCAACAGCCCCGCGGACACAGGCTGCTCTTGGAAATGGCTGGCAGATAACTTGCGCAGAGCTGCTGCAGACGCCCAGCTAAAGCTGTATAATTAGTGCCTACGAAAGCAGTACACTCACCGTTAACTGGCGCCCGTTGTCCGTATCCGCACCTCCATGAATATTCCGCCCTCCAAGCGTCACTTCGTGCACGGAGCCGGCGTCAACACCACCGAAGACGCGCATGAACATGAAACTGATGAAACTTCAAGACACGCAACCCGGGCTGTCAACGCAACCACGCAACGCATTCCAATAGACGAGGAGACGAGGACACTGAGACTGAGTGAGACGACTGAGAGAGAAGCCAGAAGCGGCGCGCCACCCCGGCGCCAACCCCGTCTCCGTCGGCGAGCAACGCGCCACAACGGCGCCAAAGGGCAAGCGCGCGATATGTATGGCCTATCGGCGGCTCTTTCATGACGGAAGCCATTCGAAACGCGCTTCAGGAGCGTCCAGTGACTCCTTGCAAAATGTTAACTCTTTTTCTCTGCCTGTACCTTCCAAAAGGGGTCACATGGACGCCCGAAGAGGGTCACGGTTCCATGACCCTCTTTTGACTCTTTTTCTTTCTTAGAGTGTAGGTCAGTATGCGTGACCGCGTATATATTGCGATTCTGCCTATAATAATGTTCAGAAGGGTTGCTGATCGCGCGAGTTGGTCATCCATGAACGTAGCGTGTGTTAGCTCGGCACATCAAAGAAAGGAACACGACACAGACGTAGATATAGGTAGGCGCTAATCTCCACATATGTGTCGTGTTCCTTTCCTTTATGTGCCGCGCTAATACAGGCTACGTTCTGTATATAATAAGCGGTAATTTCGTTATATGTCCAGGGTTGAGGAGTCCACCTCCTCAGCCCTGGACATTACACGTTATAAGTCCAGGGTATGGACGTTATAAGTCCAGGGTTGAGGAGTCCACCTCCTGTTTGATTACTAGGATACGTGTATGTTGCCTCGTTGTGTCGATCCAGAAATAATTCACCAGCCTAATGCGAATTCTGAGCGCAGCTGTTTAGGTGTTTTCATTTTGCGATCAGTTGAGCGAATGCGCAGGCGTCAAGGTGACGCGGCGCGGCGCGAGTGGGACTGTAGAATGCTCTGTTTTCGCGTCATCGTAACGTGGTGAACCTGTCGTCACCAACTTCTGCCGCCGTTGGCTGACGCGAGCGCTGCACCAGACTATAAAATTCACTTAATAGTTTGCTAGAGCTTTCCACACGCGAAGTGACCCTTCGACCAACGCAAGTCTTTTTCTCCCAAGCCTCTCAGGTGAACCCACTCTCTCGTGCCCCTGCGCGAGAGGCGTGCTTTCACAAGAAGCGCGAGCAGGAACGAGGCATTGCAGACACCAACGCAGCGGCTCGCTGGCTCTCATGGTGGGAAGCTCCATGGGGCAATCTCTCTCTCACTTTCTTTCGTCCTCGTTCGCACTGTCGGTTACGCCGCCGACAACGGCGACGCCGCTCAACGCAGGAACGGGCGACTAAGAGCTACGCTTTAGAATATCGCAGTTTCGCCGCAACGGCGAAGCAATGAATGCGATAGCAACAAATCGTAATTTTATACGAAGGAAGGCTACGACCTAACTGTTTTGGTTCCTATCTCGCGTAACTCTACCAAATAAGGTCCTTTACACTTCTTGGCTTGATTGTCCGTTGGTTGTCATTAATGCTGTATCTAAGAAAGATAATGAGCCCTGAAATTCCTTTTATTTCGTTATACCCAGGGCCTAAAGTCTCCCTTCACTGGAGGGGGAGCCCTCAGAGGGCGGCGACCTACATACATACATACGGCCCCTCCTTAAGAAATGGAAGGGGGGGGGGGCTCCCCGGGGCCCCCCTGAATTTAAGCCCTGGTTATACCATTTCGTTTTACCTTTGCGCACTCGTTTATTTCGTGTTTGTTCCCATAACTAAATAAATATAATCGTGGGCTAGTATAGCCTTTGTTTCAACCTTTTTGAAAGCGGCTGCCAAAAATGCGGATTAAGCTACGAAAAAGAAAACCGCATCGATAGCGATTAATGGCTAAGCCGGCGAACGGCTTACCGCAAATCGGTTAAAAAAATTGGCCGCAATCCCGCGCTGTGAACGTGAATGTCCAGCGAATCTGTACCAAACACCAGACATGCCGATGCCGGGGGGAGGGGGGGGTATTATTTTTTTAGAGTAATGGTAGTGATAATCGCTTTATGATTGCTGTAGTAGACCGTGATTGGTTCCCCGACTGTTTTCATTAAGATGAATTTGTTCATTTCGTCGAGCATTGTGTTCACGTTGTTCTTCTGGGTTCTTTAATTTCTGTGGTCTACCATGGCAGTCTTAGAATAAACTGAATCAGTTGCTAGACTGGTCTCCCTTTTATATATGAAAGCGGGAAACACACGCGGGGAGAAGGAATGGCCGTTTGACGTCATTCGAAGCCCTCGTGTGAAGTGCAAAGCAGCTGCAACGTAATCTTTATCGGGAACGCGTGGAAAGGTGTTCCCATTGTTCAGAGGCGCCTTATCATCCAGCGTTCGGTTGTGATGCTTGCTTTGTGTTTTTTACTGAGACGAATACTGAGCTCTATGTTGTATGCCGGATTGCGAAGAAAGATATGCCGTTTGCCTTCCATTGTTAAATAACTCCTAAACCACACAAAGGTCGAAATTTAGTTGTGGCGTTGCAGTTGTGCACGAGTCTACAGCAAACGCGTTCGTCGGTTCGTTTGTGCACCGCTCCGGCTGCCCTTGCTCAGCGTCCCAGGAGAAAACGCAAGGAGCGCGCGCATTTGCTACCAGAGGAGCAGGCGAGTGCGAGCGTCTGTTGGTGGTTTAGGGGCCCTTTATCCTGGCGTTCTGTGCTTGCGCCACGAAATTTTCCGACCAACGAGAGGTATACAACTTGGCCGCAAAAAGTTATTCAGACATCCATAGGCGTGGGTAGGGTTCTCCATTAGGGGTGGCAAAATTCCACCGTAGAGTACCCCTCCCTCCCCCTCCTCGACTAGTTGTTCGAGCCCGAAAGAAAACAAGCAACGGATGGAACAATAGAAATGAATCCATCAAGTGCTTCTCACAACGACCTGTCTTTGGTTCTCGGTTTTCCGGTGGTATATGGGCGGGAAGTAAACAGTTGCCGGCCACCATTACCTTAAAACCTTTCATGGCCATAACATTACACTTTAAACAATGACGTGCAGGCGCGGCTCTGTAGATACGTAAAACAGGCCGGGCGCCGCCTTTAGATGATATGGGGGAGGCCGCCTCACCCCCCCCCCCTCCCCCGCCCACCAATCTGCCTTTACTGCGCGCACGTCTATGCGGTCATCCCTAGGCCTCGCTGCAGATCGCGGGGCTCGCTCCGCAGTCGCTGGCTCTGCCTTTGGCGTTGTCGGGGGTTCGGGCGCCATCTGACCAATCGTCTACCAACGTTCGGTATTCGAACGCTCGCTTTGCTAAAGTTAGGTTTTCGAATAATCACGTACGCGCCATCGAAGATGACGAAACTTATGTTCCGCTTTTCTGCCACAGCCTCCTGGCAACATCGTAGTCGCAGAATAGGCTGAGTAACGCGCTTGCATTACATTATCAGACGATTTAGCTTATTATTTAGACGACCACGGAGGCCTACTTATCGCGGCAAAATTCTATTGTCGATGAAGCCGAATGTGTAAAGGCACACCAAGTTTACGTCATCCTGAAAGCTCTCCGTCCTAAATCTGGTTGTATGTAACAGCTCGGCTGCCTATCCAAATAGCTCTACTTGTAATCTACAAAATAAAAATTACTGCAAAAAAGAGATTAAGTTTCCATTTTATTCTTTAAGCAAACGACTGCAAAAAAAATCCTTGGAGTGGTGCCGTTTACATGTCTGCTACGAATTTCTCACCAAGCAAGGGGCGCGTTTGTCCAAAAGAAGCACTGATAGGCATAGCAATGGATATCAGTGCAAGATATTTGGAAGAACTTTCACTGTTTTCCCGAATGAATGAATGAATAAATGAACTTAAGATCCACGCAGAATGGCCTTTGTAAGTTGTCTGTGTGACGCGTAAGCGCAGATATTTATTGTAGGTTACAGCGCTCTCTGAAACGCTGCTTTCGGGCCTCTGGGGCATCGCGTGTATCATCATCTTTCCGGCGTTCGTCAGCGTCTGTAACAGCCCCGCAGCATCCGCATTCCTTGACCACCGAAACGGGAATATGGTATTCACTTTTTGCGAAAACTAAATCTTCCTGAATTCTACAATCCCCCATGGCGGCTCTACACCTTGTTCTAGAAAGAGTTTTTATTTCACTAGCACGAAATTGAACGAAGCCTTCGTAGAAAGTGTCCTCTTTTCACATTTGTTTTGCACCGCGTGTAAAACACATTTTCAGATATATTCGCGTTGCAAGCGTGGCCGTTACGCCCTAATATGATGTCAAGTTCTTCTGCCCTATCTTGGTGAGGTAATCATGCTTACCAGCTCCCTGTTGAACACGTTTTAATGCTAGAGCGTTAAAGAGATCGTCCTGCAGAAATTCCGGTGTCGGTGTCCGCGATGGTGGCGGTGTCTTTTGTGTTGAGCGAACAATCAGCATTGCCCGTGAGCGAAAATTCGAGGTAGATGCAAACAAAGAAATAATAAAAAAATCTTCGGTTCGAGTGGGACCGGTTATTCGAACCTGCGAGCCAACGATCCGTGGCGCGATGCATTTATCTACTCGGGTACCACGCATACATCATCTAGCATGCTAAGGGCGAACAATTTATACATACATTTCAGCGTTTGTGGTACGCGCATTGGGGGGAGGTTCTTCAGCGGCTTGACTATCACCCACGAGATTGCGCAAAGGGCCCAGGCCGCGATTTTATACGGCATCGCCCCGCCGTGTGGCCGTGTTTCGTCACGCCACATGCATGGACATTGGAGCCGGAGGCAATCCGTACTTTGGCTTTCCTTGCGGCACAGATTAGGTCTTGACCGAGAAATGAAGCCAGGTGACACGAACGCGCTCCGATTACGCTATCGCGTTCTACTCTTGAAAGCGAAGCTCAAGCGTCTTCCAAGTTTCTTAAAGAACTGTCCCTGTTTTCCTGGAACTGTACAGTACATTGATGCCAGCCCTCGTATGCTGGCTCACTAGTGTTTCCACGCTTATTTTCTCTATACAGCTGACACACTACTTCGTACCATTTGTGATAGGGTTTTATTGCAATAGCAATTATGTGGACACTCTCGGCTGGTTTTTGTCGTCGCCGCCGCCGTCATGTTCCAGATATATATGTGTGTGTATATAAATAAAGGCCACAAAGAAATATATCAGAATAAAAAAATTCCGAAGCGCACCACAGGGATTCGAACCTGCGATTTAACGCTGGCGGCGCGCAGAGCTCGCAAGTGCTTCAGCGCGTGCCGTATCGCCCGCGAGATTGCCCGAAGGGCGTAGTTTAAAGCGACGCTCCTACAATTTTCTTCACTTTCAAAGCGCGCAATGTGGCCCATTTCTGTACCCACTCGCGATGTGGAATGCTAGGTAAACAATGCGTCGAACGCCACCGCGTGGCAGGAGACGCGGAGGGGTCACTCCACGCGCCGCAGTTTTCAAGAAAAAAATCTAAGAGCGTTGGGTTGTAGCGCGCTGCTCAAACACGAAGAAGTAACGACGGGACAGTTGTTGGTTCGCTCTCGTCCTGTGTATAGCTGAGCGTTCTCTTCGAGCGTCCTTCCTTGTGTTTAACCCCGCCACGGTGGTCTAGTGGTTATGGTGCTCTGGTGTTGACCCGAAGGTCCCGGGATCGAATCCAGGCCCTCGGCGGCTGCATTTTCGATGGAGGCGAAAATGCTAGAGGGCCTTGTGCTTAGATTTAGGTGCACTTTAATGAACCCCAGATGGTCGAAATTTCTGGATCCCTCCATTACGGCGCCTCTCATAACCATACCGTGGTTTTGGGACGTTAAACCCTAACAATTATTATTATTATTCCTTGTATTTCAGCAGCGCTCTGCATGTGCCGTGCTGTTATTGTTGTTAGTTCGCGGTCGTCCTCTGCGTTATTTTCGGCAGTCCTTTGCGTTTGACCGGCGCTCTGCAAGTATCCAGCTGCTTGCCGTTCTTCGTCTGACATTATAATTTGCAGCTATCGCATTTGTTGCTTCGCCGTTGCGGCGAAGGTGTAACTTTTTTTCGATGGACTTTGTAATAAATACCATGAAAGAAGTAAGAAAAAGAACTGGGTGTTAAGGCCAGTCGTCACGACATCGCACTTCGGAGCGTGGGATCCTGGGTTTGAAACCCAGGTCCGCAATGAAATTTTTTGCTTTAATACATTTATTCATTTCTAGCGATGATCATGTCACGTGACAGAGGGACGGATGGACGGACAGTTTTCTCGTTCAGTCGGCCCAGAACTGCTTACGCATTTAAAATTTCACTTCGTTAAACGAAAGGAGGCAAGGGGATAGATGGCGAGGGGAAGAACACTTATACAATTATCCCTCCTACCTAACTCCTTAAACCACTCTCGTAGCCAGAGAACGGATTGACCCCCCTACTCCCCAGATATTTTTGCATTTCGTGTGCGTATATATGCACATGTACAAACGCAGGCACGAACATGCACAAATAACCCTGTTTTATTTCTATCGAAACTGTACTCACATCCAGTTGCGGAACATTTATTCAAGTATATTCTTCTCTGCATCATGCACACGATTCCTCAATAGAGGAAGCATGTGTTTGGTCTACACTTTTTCTTCTTCAAGCGTGAAGCGCAATTCTCTCTCCAATGGTCACCTTGGTGCATTTGCGTTGGTATACAGGATCAAGTCTCGGTATGTTGTGGATTCCTTCACAATTTCAGGCACACAGCTGAGTCGCTGAATGTCGCGCCAATCCTGGCCCGCTGTAGACTTTTTGCAGAAATTGCAGAGCTTCTTAGCATTGCTGCGAAAAATGGACATCATGTAGCATTCCAGTGGATACCTGCTCACTGTGGCGTGATGGGGAATGAAGAGGCTGACGCCGAAGCTAAAACAGCTTTACATAATGCCCCGGAAGTATACATTGCATTTTCGCGAACAGACACTAACGCCTTACTTCGGCGAGTAATGCACAACTCCACCTTAGAGCATTGGAACAAACCAGAACGCCAGCACAAGCGGCTTCATAAATGGGACCCAGAAATGAAGTTCCGTATGCCTCACAAGCTGAAGCGAAAGATGACATGCATGATTCACCGCATTCGTCTTGGTGTGGCATTCACAAGACGCTATGGCCACTTGATCGGCTGCAGTGACACAGGTCCCGATTGTGGTCCTTGTCAGTTACCAGAAACAATGGAACAGCGTACGCACGAGAACGTGCAAAACTGATCTCCTCGATTGGGCAATATCATAGTAGACCATTAACTGATGAGCTTGTGTTAGGTCCTTGGCCTGACGTCAGCAGCTCAAGTGTGGTTATAGAAGCAGTCGTAGCTTTCTTGCAAGCCACTGGACCGGATGCACGTCTTTAGAATTGCTCGAGCGTCATGGAACTATATTCTCATCTCCCTACCTTACCATCGTCATTCATCACTATTTCGCTCCCCTGTACCCCCTTCCCAGTGTAGAGTAGCAGGCCAGAGCAAACTATAGCTTAGGCCGACCTCTCTGCCTTTCTCTAAATGAATTCTCTCCCTCTCTCTCTTGCAGGTTTGAAGAGTTCATCTTACATAGCAACGCACGCGTGTGCGCAGGGTCTCGCATTTGAGTACATATTAGTTACTGTATTTGAACCATTGGTTACTGCGGTTGCAGAGCCATATAAGTACAGGAACTGCCGCTAAGCGGTTCACCAAGCCGATATCTAACGCAGTTGTACGCATGGTCAAACGATTTCACGAAAAGCAACGAACGTGTACGTATACCACTTGAGGTATGCGATTTAGGCATGTCTCGTTTCTCCAACGCGATTTGCCTGAAAAAAAAAAAACGAGCCAAATTCAAAGTAGAAAACAGGTATTGGCGATGAAAATCCTAGGCCGGATCACTGCTTCCAATGTTGCAGGTGAGGCAAACGTGAGTTTGTGCCATAGAGGGCTGTTGATTAATTTATAACGAAAGGAGAGTTAGTCTATAGTTGTTAAAAAGCAGGTCACTGACCAATGTAACAAAACAAAATGACATTTCGGGGCCTGTACGGATCTCTTGTTCACAATGGAATGACTCGGACGCTGCAACACAATGAGAGCAATGTTGGTTCAGCGTTAGAACGGTAAGGAACTGCGCGGTAGACGGAACACAAGAAGTAGTACACAGGACGAGCGCCGTCCTGTGTACTACTTCACCCTGCGCTCGTCCTGTGTACTACTTATTCTGTTCCGTCAACCGCGAAGTTCCTTGCCGTTGTAATATCATACCAACTAGCCCCCCAACGCACTTCAGTTGGTTCAGCGATCTCGGTGTTCAGTTATATGCACATATTGCCACTTATTGACACTTGCAAACGCTACAACCGATCTCGAGTGGGGAGTAAGCCTCAGCCCGACCGCCAAACAAAGTCGCGGATATGGCCTGACAACGCAGCTACAGTTATTCGTTTCCATGGGCGGTCCATTATAGGTTTACGGTGTTGGGGCACCAAAGGCCACAGAAGGGCGGCCATTGTGACCACCACTTTAGCTTCGGTGACCTCTATCTCAGGGCACGTAGCCTCTAGACGTCGGTGAAATGCCAGGAGGGCTCGATACAAATACGGTAGTTGAGTTGACTGGGGACCATGGTTTATAAGGCTAGCCGGCATCAAGACACGTAGTAATGGCCCAAGTGGTAACGAGCCAGGGTCTGAGCGGGCGTACCGTCACTACTTAGTATTCTCAATAAAGTGCGCAGGCGCATGATAGAAGCGGTGGCAGAAACGTCGGGGAATGCAAAGCCGCCACAGCCTCGCGGTTGAGCTAACGTCGGACGACATAACAATTCTGTGGCACCAGACCAGAAAAACGAAGCGATGCAACTTTGTATTTTCTTTGAGATGTGGAGCGGGGGTTTTACAGTATGGCAAAGGTACCACAATTTTCCTAGGTAAAGCGATTGGGATACGTGCCGGCGTTCCAAGAGGGGAAAATCAAAGTGTTTGGCAGCTGTGACATCATTTCCAAGAGTTTGTACAATGGATGACATGATGTTGCCATATACACCAAATGCATTGAAAGTGACCCCAAAGATCGTAATGGCAGGAGACCATTGTAAAGGAGACGTGATAGTGACACGACCGCTGGGATTGCCAATAAAGAAATACTGGCTTTGAGGAAAGTTTAACCTTGCACCTGAGATCATGCTGAAATGATGGAAAGTATCAAGGGCATGCTGCAGCGACTGTTCATTGTGGACATTAGGGTAATATCATCGGCATATGCAGTAACCTTTAGTTGCGTGTTACCAAGTAGGGGTAAGCCTCGAATCGGTGGGTCGCGTTCTAAGGCCCTTAAGGAGGGTTCTAATGCAAGTACAAATAGAAGTGGGGAGAGGGGACACCCCGGACGGACCCCTTGCTTGGCTTGAAAGGGGGGACTCTCACGGGAATCTTGGTAAAGGGTACTTTCTGAATTGACATGGCGTGAATGAGGTGAGTGAATTTGTCCGGGAAACCGAATGCATGTAAAACGTTGAGTAAGTAGCCATGCTCAATGAAATAAAAAAGCCTTTTCCTGATCCAAGAAAACCAGCAGCCCTTGGGTACATCGGCCAGTGGTGTAGTGCATGATGTCGCGCGTTAACCATGTTTGGATGTGAATTTCTGGCTTCGGCATGGAGCAAACCTTGCGGGGAGTGATTGATGATGGAAGAGACGGACTGATTCGGCGCACCAGGATGTTGGCCAAGAGCTTTAATCAACATTAAGAAGGGTATTGGGGCGCCAATCTCCCGGTCGTGTGGACAATGGGTCTTTCTTGGGAGCTAGTGTAATACGACCTCTGGGGAAAGAATTCCGGAGGATAAGATCTTAGAAACATTTACGAATGACACGTGACATGAATGGGCCAATGATAGTCCAGAACTGTAAGTAAAACTCAGCAGGAGGTCCGTCAGGCCCGGGGGCCGAACCTTTTTTCATTGCGTCTAACGCGTCCTTTATTTCGTCATCCGATGGCGGCGATGGGAGAACGTCGTATGCATCGCTGGAGTCATGTGTAAATCTTGCAGCAGGGGATGCGCAGAAACAGGTCCCGCATAACTGACACTAGCGATAGATTGAGCCATTGACTGAAAGTGTTGAGTGAACGCCTGAAAGTCGCGTAAACCAGTTGGAGGCGGTGTGGCTGAGTTTAGCGAATGGGCAGGCGAGCCTGGCGGACGGAGTAGAGCTCGGCGTGCATACCTGAGCACCTCAGGGTGCGCACGCGGCGCACGCCTACAGCGCCAAGCCGCAGCCGAGAGTGAAGAAGCGCGCATGATACGTTGGTATCGTTCAACGAGCTCCGCTTGCCATGCACGTATAGCGGGGGATGGGTTCGGATGACGGTGGGCGATGCGCATTTTTTTAATTAAGACCGAAGCGTCCTTGGACACGCGGGCGCGAAGCGCCCTACCCGACGCACTGCAATGATGACGCCATTGCTCTTTGAGGCTGTGCCAATCAGTTATATCTGCGCCGACGAGCGACGCGCGTAGCGCTCGGGACAGCCCCTGCATAGACTGAAAGTCCTGGAGGACGCGGTAATCTAGACGCCACGGTTCCTGAATTGTCGGTGTACCTGCGGGGAGGTGTAGAGTGACTTGTTTTGCTTGGACCTGACTGTATACATTGCTTTTACGAGCTTGGGTAGTCACAATAAACGGTGCAAACCTTACTTGATTGACGTTGTTATTGCCAGTCGAGGCCAGTTTTGTCACCCGGCGATAACTACACACGCGAGCCGAGATTCAGCAACGCTGCGCAGTAGCGCGACCAGCGCGAACCAACCGCAAAAATGGGCTTGTCTAACGCAGTGCCATCTCGCCTCGCGCAATTGCAGTTCAGTACGCCGCCGCTACCCTTATTTTCGCACTACAGTCAAAGGTGCAGTTTCCGTGCTCTAAAGTGGTATATGTGTTCTCTGGCTGTAAGCTGCCCTGCACCGCGTGCATATCAGTTAGCACTAGTGATCCTGTACTGCTGGTGGAGTCGAATGCATGAAGGCACATCTAGCTAAAGTCACCCTGAAAAGCCTCCGCGCTAGATCTGGTTGTATTTCACAGTTCGCCTGCCTGCCCAAATAGCTTTACTTGTAACCTATACAGTAAAAAATACTTCACAAGGGAAATAAGTTTCCATTTTATTCTTTAAGCAAAGAACTGCAGCGAGGTGCTCGTAATGGTGCCGTTTAAGTGTCTCCTATGAATTCCTCACCAAGCAAGGGGCACGTTCATCCGAAAAAAGCACTGATGGCCATAGCAATGGCTATCAGTGCAGCATATTTTGAAGAACTTCCCCGGAACTATATCGTATCTAATTAATTATACCCGAACGAACGAACGAACGAAAGAACGAAAGAACGAACGAATTGAAAATCCATGCAGAACCTTATTTGCGGCAACGTTCTGAGGCAGCACAGCCAAAGCTACGGAATCGGAGCACAAACTTTTTTACTGCGCTTCTGTGTATATTCCGCGAATGCTAACTTTTGTAAACCGCGTAGCATAAAAGAAAAGCTCACTATGTATTCACTGAAGACGACCGGAATGCTAAAGCCATCTTGTTCCTATTTTGCTTCCCAGTCGATGCGTTGAACATCCCCCGCCAGCCTCGGAGATATTTCTGCACCTTTATTTTTCGAACGTCTGTCCTTAGGCATAATAATTATTAATTAAAAAAATCCGGCAGATCCCACGCACTGTGGGAATCGATGTAATGCGAGGCAGCGAGCAAAAAGCTGCATGCATCGCTTTGTTTATTTTGAGCCAAATGAAATCATTCATGCCATGGCATCTAGTTCACCATATATCGCATGTTTGCCATGCACGCGTGCATGCACAATGTGGTATATACCATGCCAATGAAACGTATATTCTGGTATATACACTACATGACCGGTCATTTATGTTCATCACGCACTCCTGTCATGCCATACCAATTTTGGTATATATCCAGTTATCTAAACGGCCGGAAGCGCACCATAACAGTGTCATGTAAATCATACCGTACATGACATGCATAACATATTTCGCATGTTAGGACCTGTCATTTATGTTCGACATACCGTCACATCGCACAATACCAATTTTGGTGTATATCAAACGAGCGAAATGGCCGCGAGTCCACCATGAGCGTGGCATGTAAATCATGCCATACATGACATGCATGTCATAATTTTCAAGTTACCACCTGTCATATATGTTTGTCATACAGTCACGTTGCGCAATACCAATTTTGGTATATATCAAGCGAGTGAAACGGCCGCGAATGCACCATGAGCGTGGCATGTAAATCATGACATACATGACATGCATGTCATGGTTTTCATGTTACTACCTCTAATTTAGGTTCGTTATACAGTCGCGTCGTGCAATACCAATTTTGGTGCATATCAAGTCCGCGCAACGGCCGCGAATGCACCATGAGCGTGGCATGTAAATCATGACATACATGACATGCATGTCATGGTTTTCACGTTACCGCCTGTTATTCATGTTCTTCATACAGTCACGTCGCGCATTACCAATTTTGGTGTATATCAACCTAGCGAAACGGCCGCGAGTGCGTCATGAGCGTGGCATGTAAATTATGTCGTGCATGACACGCGTGTCATGATTTTCATGTTACCACCTCTAATTTACGTTCGTCATACAGTCGCGTTGCGCAATACCAATTTTGGTGTATATCAAGCCAGCGAAAGGCCGCGAATGCACCATGAGCGTGGCATGTAAATCATGACATACATGACATGCATGTCATGGTTTTCATGTTACCACCTGTTATTTATGTTCTCCATACAGTCACATCGCGCCATACCAATTTTGTTGTATATGAACCTAGCGAAACAGCCGCGAGTGCGTCATGAGCGTGGCATGTAAATCGTGACGTGCATGACACGCGTGTCATGGTTTTCATGTTACCACCTGTTATTTATGTTCTTCATACAGTCACATCGCGCAATACCAATTTTGGTGTATATGAACCTAGCGAAACAGCCGCGAGTGCGTCATGAGCGTGGCATGTAAATCGTGACGTGCAGGACACGCGTGTCATGATTTTCATGTTACCACGTGTCACTTATGTTCGTCATGTCGAAATGTCTCGTCATACAAGTTTTCGTATATATATCCATTCACTTAAACGGCCGCGAGCGCCCCGAGACCATGTCATGTAAATCATGCCGCACATGACATGCGTGTCATGATTTGCACGTTAGGACCTGTCATGTTCGCCATGAACTTTTGTCACGTCATACCAGTTTTGGTATATATGAAATTAACGGAATGGCCGCAAGAGCCCCAAGGCCGTGGAATGTAAATCATGCGGTTCATGACATGCATATCATGAATTTCATGTTATGACCTGTCATTTGTGTTCGCAATACGGTCACGTATTAAGACTCGCATTACAACAGTCGATGCGCAATAGTGTTACGCGGACGATCCCAGGAGAGCTATAAGCTGTCCTTCACCGCGGGTATATTTTTCAGGAGTCGAACCTACGACCTCTCGGTCCGCGACAACTTGTGTGCACACATGAGGACACTTTCCCATTGTCGATGGAGGAAATGTAAACGGCATACAAAGTTTGAATCATCAAGAAAAGCCTAAAATAAATCCACAAATGAATGAATGAATGAATGAATGAATGAATGAATGAATGAATGAATGAATGAATGAATGAATGAATGAATGAATGAATGAATGAATGAAAAGTCCACGCATAATCTCATTTGTGAGTTGTCTACAACAGGCGACAACTTTCTGTGAAAGGACAGCCAAGGCTACAGAACCGAAGCACACACTTTTCTACTGCGCTTTTGCATATAATCCGTGAACCGTAACTTTTGCAGACAACGTAACATAAAAGAAAACATAAAAAGAAAATAAACAGGTATTATGTGAAAGATTGTTTGCATCGTAAGTAAGAAAACCTATCCCGAGAAGAATTGTTGTTTTCTTCTGTTTCTAGTTTGCTGGGGTCGATTTCATGTTTTCCTGCCACTGCAAGGATGGCATCGCTTGGTTGCAGGCTTGCAGTAAAGTGATCTAATAGGCCGCTAGTTCAGTGTGCTTGCAGGCTGCAGCAGGTGCTCATCGAAGCTTGTCAGCAAGCATGAGCGACTGTTCGTTGGGTGATCTGTATTCATCAAGCAGAAAGAAAGACAGAGGTGACATAAGTTGCTGCCTATGAAACATATCCTTCATGAAACAATTTCACAATTGACTTTATAAGCTCTGGATGATGCGTACGAAAGCGCACATGTTGAATGCGCTTGTAAAATTGAAATAACCCGCGAACGGACTACTTGGCGTAGTAACACGTACAGAAGCTCCACCCACGTAAATTTGGCTGTGTTGCCACAGAAAGTTGTCGCCAGGGTGTGTTTTCTGCGATCCTGCATCGTTTCTTTGCGCTAAACCTTAAGATATGCAAACGATAAGCGCCGGCTCATAGCAGCATTCCAGTTACACAATATTTGAGCAACACAGCTTGTTCACCGATTCTTTGTCACTTCAAGTCGTCAACGTTGTCTGGATTTATCTTGTTTGGTATTATACCACACGATTTTTATCCCTTCACAAATAATTAGCGCCAGTGATATTTAGCAGTTAACGTAGCAAATAAGATGATTAATAAAACGATTATGCATTTGCGTATTTTGTGTTTGTTGCCTCAACAGTGTAAATAAGATCGTGCGTGAGTATAACCTTTGTTTCGGCCTTCTTGAAAGCGCCTGCCAAAATACAGACTAATCGACGAAAAAAAAAGAACCCTCATCGGTAGCGATTAATGGCTAAGTAGGCGAACAAGTCGATTAAAGAAGGTAATCAGCCGTCTACAACCGTACGCAAGGTTCTGTATTAGATACCGCTCCTCCTCCTCCCTATTTTGCTGAGTCAGGAAGAAATTAAGCAACGTATGGAAAACGAGAAATGAAGCGATGAAGTCTTTCTTACAATGGCCTGCCTTAGGTCTTCGGTTTTCCGGGTGTTCATGGCGGGAATACTCCTTCGAGTGCAACATCAGGGGTCCTCGGGCGCGATTGTCGTCAAAATTCTCCATGGCCATAACACTTCACTTTAAGCAATGACGGGACAAGTCCCACTGAGTAAAGACAGGCAACAGGCCAGGCGCCCCCTTTGGATGACAGGAGGGGAGGGGGCGCCTGTGCCTCCCCTCCTTTCCTGTGCGCACTTCTATGTGGCCAACCCTAGGCCACAACGTTGCCTGGCTGCAGATCATCAGGGTCACTTTGCAGTCGCTCGCTCTGCCTTTGCGTTGTCGCTGACGTGGGCTCGAACGCTCGCCTTCTGAACGTTCGATTTTCAAACAAACAGGTACACGCCCAAGAAGATGACGTAACTTATGTTCCGCTTTTCTGCCCCGGCCTTGTGGCAACCTCGTGGCCGCAGAATCAGTCAAGTAATGCATTTGCATTAGAATAACAGACTATCTAAAGTGTTATGTGGACGACCCTGCGAGAGTTGTAAGCTGTCCTTCACTGCATGTTCTTGTGCCAGAGGTCCTACTCCTCTTGCAACGTTCTTCCCACACGAGGACCGGCCAGGTACAGTAATTTCTGCTGTTGTGCCGAAGCCGCTGCCTTCTTGCAGCGACTCGTCCCACGCGAGGACTGGCCATCCGCTGCCCTCTTGCAACGTTCTTCCCACACGTGGACTTGCCGGTTGCAGGAGTTTCTGCTGCTGTGCCGGAGCCATTGCCCTCTTGCAACGTCCTTCTCACGCACGGACCTACCAGTTGCAAAAGTTTCTACGAACTCTTGTCTCTCCCACCAACGCCATTTCGCTACGGTTTCGGAGAACAGGTCCTTCGACGGATCTGCGTCTGCCTACGTCGACTTGTCTGTGCCCCAGACACCGTGGAGAGAAGAAACAATGGAGCTGTACATTATTTAGGGCCGTGCGGGCCCCTTGTTAGGGAGTCGCCCCAGCCGACTTGGTCGTGCTGACAGGCTCGGTACTGCTATAACCTGCTATACCTGCTATAAACGTTGTTAGTGTTTTGTAAACATTTGCCTCCTTGCTCTTATTTTAAGCGATATTACGACCTTCGGCTACATAGGCTCGCCAGCCTCCAGCTTACCACCATATGCGACCCCCTTTCCTAACAGTGGTGGCAGCGGTGGGATACCACGACCCGTATCTCGAGCTGGCACCTTCTTCGTAACATTGTACACTCGTCACTGCGGATGAGAGGGCAAGGCTGTACTGTCGCTGCAGGGCGGTGCATAAAGGCACACCTAGTTTAAGTCATGCTGAGAGGCCTTCATGCTGGATCTAGTTGTATTTATGAGTTCGGCTGCTTATTCAAAAAGATTTGCTTGAAATCTACACAATAAAATGTACATCAAAAGAGAAATTAAGCTTCCATTTCATTCTTTAGGCACACGACTGCAGGAAAATGCTTGGTATGGTAATGTTTAACTGTATCCTGCGAATTCCTCACCAAGCTAGGGGCACGTTCATTCAAAAGAAGCACTTATAGCCACAGTAATGGGTATTAGTGCAACACATTGATGAAAGTTTCCCCGAACGAACGAACGAACGAACGAACGAACGAACGAACGAACGAACAGACAAACAAACAAACAAACAAACAAACAAACAATCAAACAAACAAACAAACGAACGAACGAATTAATGAATGAAAAAAAGGCGGCCGAAGCAGCGAAGGAAACTAGCGTGCTTCAAGTGTCGAGCTGTGACACTTGATAGTTCGCGCTCATCTTCTGTTTGTTCGTTTAGCGGTGCTCCGTAACATGAGCGCGGACATCACGGTTAAAGCTTGAAACATCCCTCTTGCCCTCACCACGAGAAAACCGCGAGAGCAGACAGCGGAAGACCAAGGTTCTCCTTGCGCAAATATAAGAAGAAGCGAGCGAGCTCGCCGACGACTTTTAAATGCGCTCGTCGCGCTCCTAGCGCCATCTCGCTGGTAATGAAGAAACGCTTATGAGCGCCGGCCATCTGTGAGTCCGTCCAGCGGCGAAGGGTGTGTATATAACGCTCGCCGTTAGGTATGTGGAGGACCTGCGTTCCGTGGCGTAGTGGCTAGCGCCACTCGCTGCGGAGCAAGAGGTCCCTGGTTCGATTCCGCGCTTCGGAAGCATTTTTCTGAATTATTTTTCTTTGGGGCTTTTATATATATATATATACATACTTATACATATACGGTGCATGACGGCGACGGGGACGGACATTTTCCAGCCGAGACTGTCCATATAATTGCTATCGCAATAAAATTGGAACGTAGCGCGAAGAACGGAAAGCAGCTCGAAATTGCCAGCGCGTCGCTCGAGCCCAGAGGACGCACAAAAAGAACGCACACAGTACGAACGCGAACTATCATGCGTTACAGCTCGACACTGGAAGCGCACTGCTCAAACATAAAGCAGGACGCACGAAACGAACGAACAGGTACACACAAGACGAGCGCGAACTAACTGTCCCAGTCGTTACTTATTTCTGTTTGAACAGCGCGCCCCTTTCGCAAACGCGGGCGCTGCCGCGTCGAAGCGACCTTCGTACGCTCTGTGACTTCAGCGCACACATCTCGGGGAAAGCACAAGACATACAACCCACCGCTCCCCCATCCCCACCCCGGCCAGCCGCCCCCTTCTTTCCTCGAGATAAGCGAACGAAGGCGACCACGCCCTGTAGGGCAAAGAGCAACGGCGTTCGCAGGAACGGGGCGACGATTTTTAAAGCGCGCCACGCGTGCGCACATCACGCCATCTATGTGGTAACTCAGAAAGCATGCTGATGTAAGTGGTGTATATAAATAGCTCGCCGTTAGCAGGCTGAAAGACGGTGCTGTTCGTGGCTTAACGTCTAACGCGGCGGGCTGCAAAGCGGGAGGTCGCCCGTTCGATTCCGCGCGTCGGAAAGTATTTCTGAATTATTTTTCTTTGTGGCTTTATTATATATATACACACTTATACATATACGTTGAATGACGGCGACGGGGACGGACATTTTCCAGCCGAGACTGTCTATATAATTGCTATCGCAATAAAAGATCACTGCATCTCCACTAATGTGAATCGTGACGAGTGGCGAAGCACTGGTTATCGTGCCGGTATGCCACCGTACGCTACCCGCACATTGCCACTGCGAATGTAAATGGAGTGAGATAAAGTGTATATACACACAAATGTATTTGGTTCTTCTTTATAGCTCTTCTTTTATTCCTCTTATTCGCGATGCGCAGCGCCTATATGGACGCCACTGAAAGCCGCGCAGCGGTGGCCGTTGGAACCGCTTGTGGGTCGCGTAGCAGACGCCTCACTTGCGCGCGTGGAATTTGCCGTTTGTGCGCGCGTGCCATTTGCCGCTTGTGCGCGTCCCAGATAATTACTTTTGCGGCGATAGTGTGCGCAAAGGAGCTGCACTTTATAATAGTGGACATGTGTCCGATGTCACAGCTGTGTGGGACGACAATGTCGCCATACGCGCCAAGTGTTTGCCACAGACAAGC
The DNA here is from genome assembly GCF_013339695.2 of Rhipicephalus sanguineus. Taxonomy (NCBI): domain Eukaryota; kingdom Metazoa; phylum Arthropoda; class Arachnida; order Ixodida; family Ixodidae; genus Rhipicephalus; species Rhipicephalus sanguineus. The sequence goes on from NC_051185.1 coordinate 60,279,436, forward strand.
GTCAACAAGCTTCCCTACGAAGTGGAGCTCATCGTAAGTACACCGCTTTCTTTATAACGTTCCGACCACTAATGCCTGCATGCGCTGACGCGTGAACCAACGTTTTTTCTCGACACAGTAGCTTCGTTTACGTGCCATGTGTTTATATAGTAGATTTTGAGAGAACGCTGTCGCCCCGGCGTATAGATTTCACAGATGCGGCCACGCGAAGGGTCAGCGTTGCCAAAACTTTGAAACCAGCACGATAAACTTCTTGAAAAATAAACGACGAACTTGTCATCATCGGTGCCGAAGCGCACAGCGAACATTCTGCACCGACGGTCGCATTCCAGTGCCATCAATAAGTAGAATACAGCCGATTTCGTGCAGCACACGTGTGATTACACGGCGCCTTTGTAAATGAGCCGTCACCTGCCCCACATTCTCTGGCATTGCGCTTCGCGCCATTCGTTTTTCAAGAGAGCCTAGGCATCACGTCTAATGAGTAATAACAACCTCATGTGCATTGTAGCGTCTACAATGCAGGCGAGGCGACCAAGTGTAAATGTAGTAGCGTTCGTTGAAGACGTAGCGACATAAATGGAGAAATAAAAACACGGTAGTCGTTCTAACACTGTCGTAAACAAAGCGCGATTGCTTACCTTCTGCGTCGTACAGCCGCAATCTACCGCCGCCGTCGCTCTCGCTCATGAAATAGCACCGGAAACCTGTAGAAGTGCGTTTCTGGCTATTTTGTGTGTGTGTTTGAGCAGCCTACAACGCAGCAGTTATTTATCGACATCGCTGAAGCCCGACAGAGTCGTTAAATTCACGATGAAAGCGCATCCATCCGTGCACTCGCGTACACGCTCGCGGGAAGACTGTTCGCCCGGACCCACCAACGCTTCCGAGCCGTGGCGGCAGATGGCGCCGTCGGCGCTTTGCGCATCGCCTATAATTCGTGTGTCGTCTTGAGTTCTGGATTCCGTTTTCCCTCCATTATTACTTCTTTGTGGCCTGTGAAATGGAGAGCCAATGGTTCTTAGAGGGAATCTAAAGTTGGCAAAGACAAGGTCTATGCATGTTCCTCAGGTGGTTGTTGGCTATTTCCACTCATATGAGATGCATCGTAGAGCGTATGGAGACATCATATACTGCATAATCCAGTCCTGTTCATAATGTCTACATTGAAGTCGCCGACTAGTAAAAAGGGTTGTGCTTGTACTTTGTTTGGTAATGGTAATCGCAACGTGCACACGTATGTTTCGCCTGTGAGGACGAAATGTTACGGTTTTCTAAAGTTATCTCCGACACAAACTCTTACGAAAGCAATACTTCAGGGTTTCTCGTTGAAGACAAACTGCCAGGCACGACACCTTCCACATCCCACTGTGCACATCCTTCAGAATTGTAGTAGCCAGATTTGTTGATTTCAGGAACATTGCGCCTTTAATTATTACTCCATTTAATTTCAGCAAGATAATTAAGGAGTGCTTTGAGTGCTGCATATGACTTCTATCTGAGACTTTATAATTGTAATCGTAATCGCAACATACATATGTTTCCACTCTAGCAACGGTTTTCTATATACCGTGACACCGGACAGTGAGATTCGACGACAAAGCTAGGTCCTAAGGTGCTTCGCCCCTAAAATGGACGCAGAATCTCATTTGCGAGTTGTCTATACCAGGGAACAATTTTATGCAGCCAGACAGCAAAGGCTACGGAATCAAAGCACACACTTTTTACTGCGCTTCAGCATATAGTCCGCAAACGCTAACCTTTGTAGACTAGCATAGATGAAAAGATAAAAAGAAAAGAAATAGGTATTATGTTCAAGATTTCTTGCATTACAAGTAAGAAAGCTTATCCCGAAAAGGATTTTCGTTTTCTGTGTTTCTAGTTTTCTGGTGTCTATTTCACGTTTGCCTGCCCTTGCAAACAAAGATAGCGTCGCTCGGTTGCAGGCTTGCAGTACAGTGAACTATAAAAGGCTACTAGTGCACTTTACTTACAGCTTAAAATAACAGAGAGCTGAGCTAGTTGGTAGGTATTCATGTTAAAGAGACAGGGCGTGCAAACACGGATACAAGAGAGATGTCAAGACACCACAAACGCCGTTTGTGGTGCCTTGTTGTGTCTTGACTTCTCTCTTGTGTGTGCGTTGACACGCACTGTCTCTTTAACATGTCTGATTACAGACTGCAGCAGATGCACAATGAAGCTTGTCAGCGACGCGTGTTCGTTAATTGATCTCTTTTCATAGAGCACAAAGAAACGAAGACATCGGTGCGTTGTGAAATATTTTGTTGCCCGCATACAACCACCGGGAAAGAAATTGTGTGCACGTGATACCATTCATTGCTGGTAGATGCAAAAAAACACAAAGGAACAGGGACTAAGGAAGAGTAGACACGACACGAGCGCTTGATACCATCAGTGCAAGTGGATCTCTCATCGCGATAACCCCTTGAAAGGTGACGTGCAGGTGACCTGACACTCTTCAGCAAGACCGGCTGCTTGAGAGCAAAACTGCGATGAAAAACTGTACGTAAAAGAAATGGCCCATTTAACAAACTGCGTTGCGTATTCGGTCGGTATTTCGGTTGCCTACTACGGCTGATACAATCCCGCTGAAGATCGCGTGCTGGAACACCGGGCCCGTCGGCGTCTACGGCGGGAGCTGTTCTTGGTGCTTTACGATGAGAGCGATTTACCATGATGAAATATCAGTGCACAGCATCCCCTGGGCAACAGGCGCGTTCATGTCTATTATGTGGTTTACAGCCTACTTTTCGCTGCGCAATAACAGCGTTCTTGACCACGGCGGGTAAGGAGCGAGTTTCACTGACTTGGAATGACAAATGTGAGATGCCCGCTCCCGATTGGGAGTGGCCAATGCTGCAGCCCGTCGATGCATTCGGGTCGCCTGACTCATGAAAGGATGCGAGAGGTTCCAGACTTACTGAGTCTCCACAAGTAGGAAAACGATTACGCCGACACATCGAAATTTAGGAAATGGTTTGTTGCCTTTGCGTTTATTACTTCGAATGGCGCTGTCCCTGCTTGGCCGTGCCCTTCTTTCTTGCGAAAATCAAACCGATCGCTTGAATAATTCTGCTTCCTGCGTTCCTTCACGATACAGAATATTCTGTCGCTTTAAAAAAAAAAACGTAACCTATATTATATGGGACTTCCGTTGCACGCGGACTTGAACCTCTGGCAAATTAGCGTTACATTAGCACATTAAGTAACATCATTTGTAGTAGAGCTGAGCAATGATTGCAGGTATTTGTTCCTCCAGTGCTGCATGAATGAGTATATCAAGGCTACTGGTAGCTTTTCATTGAGGCTATAGATAACATATCTTTCATAACGCTATTTCACAAATGACATCATAAGCCGTGGATGTTCCTACGAAAGCGCACATGTTGGATGCGCTTGACAAACCGATATCGCCCGCAAACGGACTACTTGGCGAAGTAACACATGTGCAGAAGTTCCACCCTCGTAGCTTTGGCTTTGCTGCAACAAAAAGTTGTCGCCAGGGATATGCTTACCGCGAAGGAACAACGCAGCGCTGCGTCCTTGTGTTTTCTGCCGTCCTGTATTGTTTCTTGGCGCTAAACCTCAATATGTGCAAGTGATAAGTGTCACGTCGTAGCGGCATTCCGAGTTCCAGAGTTTCTTTTTTTTTCGCCGATTCTTTGTTACTTTAAATCTCCAACGTCGACTCACTTTGTGTCTTGTTTGCTTTTATGCCACACGTTGTTCATCCCTTCACAAATAATTAGCGCCAATCATATTTAGTCATTAGCAAAGCATATATATGAAGAAGAAGAAGAAGAAGAATCTCTGAGGTTTAACGTCCCAAAACCACGATAGGATTTTGAGAGAGGCCGTAGTGGAGGGCTCCGGAAATTTTGGCCACCTGGGGTTCTTTAACGTGCACCTAAATATAAGAACACGGGCCTCAAGCATTTTCGCCTCCTTAGAAAATGCAGCCGCCGCGGCCGGGATTCGATCCCGCGACCTCCGGGTCATCAGTCGAGCGCGGTCGTTAGCAATGTGTATGATATGGTCTATAAAGCCGTTACGCACTTGCGTATTTCATCAGGGCTTGTTTCTGAGCTAGTTCGTTCATTACTTGAGAAAGGTAGGTATGGCGCAATAAGGATGGGGACGAAGTGGAGAAACGAACACCGGCGCCAATTTCGTATTCGTTCTACCGAAAGAGTAATTAGGATCGTGCGCGAGTACAGCCTTTGTTTCAGCCTTTTGATGTGACCTCCCTCTTTGTACAATTCCCGTTTGTGAATACTCTTATTATGCAGAATAAGAGAACTCTTGACTGCACTGTAAACAATACCGGGGTATATCCGACTGAGTGAAGGCATGGAAACGGCCTGGCGCCCTGTTTAAATGATTTAAAGGGACACTAAAGAGCAAAACGATTTTTCTCGCATTAGTAAAGTAGTCTTCCACGATACCAAAAACACCACGCTTGCTGCGAGAAGACGCTTAATAAGCGGGAAAACGCGCAAAAAGAAAATACAGGTGGCGACGCCACCTTTGAATTCCCGCACCATTTGCCGTGACGTCACATATTTTTGACGGCGCCTGCTTGGGCCTACGTAGTTCCTAATCGGTTAAATCGATGTACATTGTCCTCTGAGAGGGCCAGAGACTTTACATAACGAGTATGTGGAAATTTCGTCAAGCCAGGGGCGCCAAAATACGTTAAATGCTCTTTGAAATAGTTTACATCACGAATTACAAAGTTCGGCGCGAAATTGAAAAATGAAACTTTGAACTTGGTTTTCTCCTCTAATAACAAACCTATGGTGGTGAAATAAACTACACAAGAGTTCTTCGAGCACACTTTATCAATCTAAACCAATTCATTGTTTCTATTTAGTGTCCCTTTAAGGAGGCGGCCCCACACACCCCTTTGTGCGCGCGCCTACGTGGTTGTCCCTAGGCCAGAAGGTATAGCCTCGCTGCAGATCGCCGGGCTCGATCCGTAACCGCTCGCTCTGCCTGTGATGACTTGGGCGCCATCTCGCCAATCGCAAGCCAACGTTCGGCATTCGAACGCTCGCTTTCCGGGCGTTCGGTGTTGGTACAATCAGGTACAGTGCTCGTCAAATGAAACCCGAACAGCGGCAAGCCTTCGCACGGTATAGTGCGCGCCATCCGGTTTGACCGCACTGCGCATATGCGCGCCTGTCCATGGTGATAACTGGACGGCGCGCACTATACCACTGCGAAGGCTTGCCGGTGTTCGGGATTCATTTGACGAGCACTGCACACGCTCTCGATGATGACATTATTTATGTTACGCTTTTCTGCCACAGCCTCGGGGCAACAGCGTGGTCGCTGAATAAGCCATGTAATGCGTTTTCGTTGCAATAAAAGACGATGTAGAGTATTACAGTGAAACCTCGGTGATACGAATCTCACGGGACCACGAAAAATATTCGTATCATCCGAAATTCGTATCACCAGAACGCATGGAAAATTAGCGTGCGACAAAAGAAAGCTGGCGTACATTTTCGTTTATTGTTTTTCAGGGCCGCAGCAACGTCAGGAAGAAGCCTGACTGATTCTCAGTTAAGTTTTTAGATATCGGCAATCATACCAGCACTTGTATATATACGGCCCGTACGCGCGTATTTAATTAATGAACCAGATGCGTTGTGACCCACGACAGCAGTAGCCCCTTCCAAATTTTAGTATGCTTTTTTGCATGACATTCGAGTACTGCAGCGAAAGTAACAAAAGAACGCTTTCACGCGATGGACCAAAGCCACAATATTACAGAACCACGCCCCTGTGTTATGATTTTGTTATCGCGGAGATGTTGGGGATGTTTTTTTTTTAGGAGACTTAAGGCCGTGCCCGCACAAGTGCGACCTCAACTGTCGCGCATGTTGACGTTGTGAGGCCTGACTCCTTCACCAAGACCGTCCTCGCCTTCTTTTGGTCCTCGTCCACCTTTCATAGGATGTCTGATGCACGAGGCAGGCACGTGTAAACACAGTACAACGAGAGCAGCCCGCGTCGACGCGTTAGAAAAATCCCCCGCACTTCCCCGAAGGGGATCGTGAGGAAATGCGAATGCATTTGGGTGCACCCGATGAGTGTGCGATTAATTAATGAAGAGAGACGAGAGTGTGCACGTAGAGGCGTAATGCTCGAGTTGCATTGTGTTACACTTCGTCCTAGTGGCATCGTTGCCGCGAGAGATTCGACTTCACCGACTTCCATCGCTATCAAGACACCAAAGCGCGCGCTCCTTGCATGATATATATAGGTCCGAGCGCGGAGGGGAGGAGCGCCCGAGCTCTCTCTCCGCCGAGCGAGCTCCGCGATGCGAGCGCCCTCACCGGGTACACTTCTCCTCTCCCTTACCCTCCGCTGCTCCGCGATGCGAGCGCCATCACACGCCCGCGAGCTTCTCCTTTCCCTTACCCTCCGCCGCTCACCACCTGCTCCGGTTGCTAGGCGCGGCGCAGCTGTTGCTAGGGGTGAGGAGGAGCGCGCGCGGAGAGATCTGTCCGCACGCCGGCCAGGGACGCACGACAACCCCCGACTAAGAAATGCATTCACATTTAAAAAAATGTATGGCACTAATCTCATCTGTAATCTAAACGCGAAGGCACATACATGGAGACATAATAGCATCAAAGATTCGCGCACACAATCTCGGAGGCCACGGCGTGTCTCTGAAGGTTTATTCTGATAAGAAAAGTGTTTTCCTTACACCGTGATTCTGACGATTTCGCGGTGCGGCGCGCATGCCCACGCTTGCGTTCCCGCGCTCGCACGTGCTTGGCGCGTCTTCCGCGACAGCGCGGACAGCACCTCTTCGTACCTGGGCGGTAGCGTGCGTTCGTATCAAACGTCGCTGGGTCAAAATCAGTTCGCAACAACCGTACTCCATTACAGTGCAGGCCAATGGGCCTTGGCCGGGACCAACGAAAAATTCGTATCACCCCGAGATTCGTATAAGCTGTGATCGTATCATCGAGGTTTCACTGCACGTGCACGACCCTGGGAGGACAGAACGGGCTAGCCGAGTACGGACTGTCGATGAAACCAAATCAAAAGGGTACACCTAGTTTAAGTCATCCTGAAAAGCCTCCGTGCTAGATCTGGTTGTACTTCGGAGTTAGGCTGCCTATCCGAATAGCTTTACCTGCAATCTACACAATAAAAGGTACTAAAAAAGTGAAATTAAGTTTCCATTTCATTCTTTAAGCAAGCGACTGCAAGAAAAATAGCGAAGCTTGCACTAAGTCGCGCAAGGCTTGAAACAGCCAAGCTGGACGATTCCGAAGTCTAACCTGGTTGCTTTGGTTGTCGCTAAGCCTTGGCTAGGTTATGCTAGATTGTTTCTAAGTGGCTTCTAGGTTGCTGTGAGGCTTTAGCTAGGTGGTGCCAGCTTGTTTTAGATGCGAAGTATCTTATGGCGGAGCTCAATCCGGTGGTGGTGGTGGTGGTGGTGGTGGTGTGCGGCGTGACTACCCTTACTGCGCGTGCGCATATCCTCTCCCCTCCCCTTTCCACTCTTCCTCTGAAACGCGTGCTAGACATGCCGAAATTCTCTCCTGCGCAACGCCGCGATGAGCACCAGCGCATGCGCGTCCCCTCCCCCTCTCTCTCCTCTCCTACGCTGCTCCCCTCTCGCACGCCTATCGACCGCGTTCCCCGCTCGCCCTGTGAGAATTAACGGCCAGGCTAGAGGGAAGACAAGACGCGCGTAGCGTTCCTCTTCGCGTTCCACGACGCGAGGTAGGTAGCATGCACAACGAACGCCAACGGAACGCGATCGTGCAAGTGCTTCGGCTTCGCATCGCCTCATGGTCCCCTTTAGCGGGAAATGGTGTTAATTTTTAGGTAGCTGCTCAGCGCAGAGAGGTTCGAGTTGAACCACAGAAAGTCAGCGACACAACACGGACGTCCGAAATCCGGAGACGGAAACTCGCGCTGAAACCTAGCGTTCGCACCTCCCATATATCTAAGCTCGCGTAATCGTTCGCGTAGGGCTTCCATGGCTACGAGGTCTTCTCGCAGCCGCCGTTGTCTTTCCCGTTCCCTAGTATTCTCTCGTTGTACGTACTCGTCGCTTCGCAGCCATTCCTTGGGCTAACCACGCCGCATCCGCTCGTCGTCGACGCTGACGATGTCGGTATGCAGCACGCCGCGATTATCTGTAAGCGGTTTCTTCCTCGGCAGTGCGAAACTTTCTCGGCCTCCCCATGACTAATAGACCGATCTCACCAGATGGTCTGCGCATGCGCGAGTTTCCTACAGCGGTACTGCAGCCGTCTTAGTTGGAATACTCTGAGCACTGCTGGTGCTGCTGCTTGCTGTAGGTATATTGCCGTTTGGCATGAATCCTCGGCACAGAAGGCAATTGAACGCTGTGTAAACTGTGTCCGGACCTCTAAAGTATGTGATTTTACTTCTGGTTACACTGCATATCCTGTCGTTAAGAAAAAAAAAGAACAGTACTTAGACAACGCTTACATGTGGCCAGGTCGTGTCGATGCGCTCGCGTCGCTTCGCTGAATAAGTATTAGAACACACACACACACACACACACACACACACACACACACACACACACACACACACACACACACACACACACACACACACACACACACACACACACACACACACACACACACACACACACACACACACACACACACACACACACAAAGAAATCACGTTCCTGTCGTCATGAGAGCAAAAATCTTTAGTCAACATCAGCACGCGAGCGATACAAGTTACAGTGTTCGGAAAATAACTTGCCCAAACTTCTTACAGCTCTCCGCGACTACGAAGACGGGGGAAAAAAACCGATATGGGACGGAAAAAACAGAAAGAAAGCTTTTCGCGCTTCTTTTTTCTTCAAGCAGTACTTTCATTGTACACTGCGTTGTCAACGCAGGACTTCGATCACGGTGATGCGTTAAACGTGAATGAATATGAGACGGTTGCCGTGAAGCAGGTTACAAGCGCGTCCGCGGGGCGACGACTGGCCGCATGCCGTTTTGCAAAAGTTTAAAGGTCACGGAAATGTTGTGAACGGCAAAATATTTCCTGCTGCACAAGGGATGGATGAGTCGGTAAGTGGCTTTTGTGACACAAACAATGCGGCGGTTGAGCAGTAGCCCGCTCAGGCCGGCGGCGGCAGCGTCAGCCGATGGCTCGGGGCCGATATCGTCGCTGGGCCTATACCACTTCGAAGCTGCAGTGTACGGTACGTTAATAAGAGCCGCCTACGCTCATATAAGAAGCTAAGCTTTGCTATCGCTGTTGCTGCTTTACACTCTTAGAAAAAAAGGTATATATTCTAAGAGAGTTTCTAAGACGCGGGAGATCTGCGGAATAAAAAAGCGGAGGCGAAACGCCAGCGAATGCGAGGTAACCATCAGCTACGGAATACTCAGATGCAATCCGAGCGCTAACAAAGACAGGCGAACCCGCAGCTTCGACTCAGAAGAAAACAATTCAAGCGTCAACAGAGGAGGGAGGCGAATCATCTGCTCTACTCCGCAGTTTGTACAGCTTTCACGGCTTGGAAATGGCGCGATTTTCTGTGTACGCGACTGCCAGGTAGATTTTCCGTCACATATAATAAAAGAGCGTTGGTTATAAGATTCAAATGTCCATTTCATCAAACATGTTTTGGAGCGATTCTTTACAGCAGTTGACATTAAAGTGGAGTTGGGCGAAAAGTAAATGACATTTAAATTAAAAAAAATATCTATGCCCTGACCGCACCACCCAAGTATTCACAGTCAGACTTTGCGCGATTCAATAGAATTCACTGACCAGAGGGCGCGACGGAGCTCTTATTTGCTGCTGCATTATCGCCGGTATCGGCCGCAAGAAAATGAGACGTTCTCAAAACGCATCGACGCGCTCAAGCATCTCCCTTCTATGCTCCTTTCCAACGAAGGCTTTCTGGCTGCCGCCAGTCCTCTCTGGGCAGGCATAAATATGCGCGACCGCCCCAAGAAATGCATTACGGAGTCCTACCCGCAACAATCACTGCATGCAGTTCTACCCTATATAGCTCAGTCATGGAGGATAACAAAGCAACTAGAGAAAAAAGTCGCAGTTTTGGCGCAAAGGCGAAGCAAGGAATGCGATAGCAACGAATTACAAAGTCACAAGAAGAAAACCAAGCAGCTCCATACTTGCAGCGCGCCCATCAAGCGCAAATAACACGCACAGGATGACCACGAAGTAACAACAGTAACAACTCGACACTTGCAGCGCGCTGCGCTGTTCAAACACAACGAAGGACGCTCGAAAACAACGCGCAGGTATACACAGGACGAGCGCGAACTGTCCCAGTTATTTACTCGTGTTTGAGCGGCGCGCTAAAACCCAACGCTCTTCGATATGTTTTAAGGGTGTACGAATAGTGCAATTTCATCTCGAATCGAATTCGAATTGAATAGTGCCGAATAGCGGCCAAAAATAACGAATATCGAATCGAATGTGGAATACCAAAAATTTTATTGGAACCTGAATGACAGAACAACGGCAATGCTCCGCGCCATTGTCATGACTTCTCCGGGCCCAAAAATCTTCGGTCGCCCGTTCACAGCAGCGTTTTAACTGCGCGCCGGAACGATGGCAGTTTCTGAACGAGTGGTGTGGCGCGACAGTGGCGAGTGCACAGCGTGAACAAATTTTCACATGTGAAACCCATCATCGGGGGTATTGCGGGCCGAAGTCGGGACGTTTTACGGTGCTTGCGGCATACGCGACCGAACTACGGAAGAAGTCCGTACCTTCGTTTCGGAAGCCAAGTGGTGAAAGGCTTGACAGTTTCGTCATGTATTTTTTTTTACGTGAGGAACTGACAACATTCTTTAGAATAAACATGCGCTCGCTTTTCAACTAGGATATCCATGAAAGTTTGAACGAAAGGCCTACTTAACTACGTTTGCGTTAGTTTTAGCCACGTAACTCACCCTAACCAAATTTTAACAGGGTGGTTTCTTGGCCCGCGCTCGCTACAACTTGCACCGTCACGCGCGCCAACTGGCTGACGCGTGCCAAGAAACCACCGCCAATATCGGCCTACCGCTGCAACGGAGCCGGCGAGTCGCGGCCGCAGCTGATTTCGTTCGCTCAAACCAAGGCTGAGAGCAGCACGTTCGCTGCCGCGCGAATGCGCTAGTCACGCGATTCTTTTTGTATTTTCGCGGGCTTTCTTTGCAGCTTGGAAAAAATGGTATACGCAAGACTCTCTTTATCACAAATAATGCAGTGAAGTTTCTGAAGACGCTCTCGAACTTTGCAAGTCGTATTTCTTGCCTAAAGTCAGTATTTATCAATTTAGTTAAATAAGTCTTATTAACAAATTAATTGCAAAACAAAACGTTGTCTATAGTGCGCAAGGTGACTGTCAGCAATTTGCAACTGATTTCACTCACCTGCCTCTAATATTGTATTTTTTAACCCTTGGCTAAAGATAGCTGGGACACCCGGTATATATATAGTCATCTACATATCCGGGATATGATGGCGACGGCAACGGCGACGGCGACAGCAGAAACCAGCCGAGATGTGTGCATTTGATTGCTATCGCAATAAATGTTGAGGATCACGCAGCGGGGAATGGAACGAAAAGTGATAGGAGTAACCTTAAGAGATCGGAGGACGGCAGAATGGGACAGCGAACAAACAGGGGCAGCAGATATACTATACTTGATATCAAGCGAAAGAAATGGACCTGTGCCGGCCACGTAATGCGTAGGACAGACAACCGGTGGACAGTGAGATCAGCAGAATGGTTACCAAGGGGTGGGAAACACACTCAAGCAAGCCGGAGAGTTGGATGGGAGGGACGAAATTAAGGAGTTCGCAGGGATAAAATGGAAACCGCTCGCACAGGATAGGGTAAACTGTGTACCATTGGGGTGGACTTTCGTCCTGCAGTGGACTCAAACACGCTGAGAATGATGACGATGTTAATGATGATGATATGGTGACTCGCTAGGCTACGTGTTCCGGCGCTGCTGTTGCATCTCGAAAACTCCATTGACGGCTGTCTGTTCGAGAGCGACAATAAAAGAGGGGAGAGGGGGGAGAGGTGGAAAGAAATAGTCTGGCACGTTCACAACAGCCTGGCGCTGCTCCTTGTCATATCGCTCCTCTTCGTGTCTCATCCTTTGCGCTGCAGTATTTTGCAGGATGGCCACTCCTCTGTGTTCTCTTTACGCAGCCCCGCTTGACGTGTCTCTCTTGTTTTCTTTTATGGTTCTTTTATTCTTCTCTCAACATCAACAACCGGGGTTTCACGGGCGAGCGTCAACGAGTAGGGCGTAACGCCCGGCAGCAGCTACGTGCATACGTAATGCAACACTGGCGGTGGATCGGGTTTCCTCCGCGCCTAATCCTTTCGCGGGGTTCCACCCTTCCCTTCCAAATCACGGACACGTTCCTTTGTGTTTGTTTGACAAATGCGCTTTGTTGTGCTATTAGATTTGACTCACATTGCTTGAGCCATAATATGCGGAGGGGTGCATAGGTGGGAGGCTGGGTGGAGGGCGCAGTGGCATAGCTGTGATTACGGGGCGCAAGTATGTATTACTTACATAGGTTTTGCATGTAAGTATATACCGTCTACGAGTGGCCAGAAAAGTAGCATTGAGTCACAGACTCACAGTTGAAAGGTAGAGAGGGATAGAGAGAAAACGCAGGGACGTTAACCAAGGACGCGGCTGATGAGATACCCTACACTTGGGGAGAAGGAAAGAGGGAGTAATAGACTGGATAGATAGATAAAGAAAGAAAGAAAGGTAAAGAAAAATAACACAGGGGCATTTAAATGGACGCTGGAGTGAAGGCGATTGTTCTCATATTAGCAAGTTACTCCTTCATAATTCCAAGCATCGCTGGTCGCGAGAAGACGCTTGTTTGGCGAGGAAACGCTCAAAAGGAAATGCTGGTGGCGACTCCACCTTGAAGTTCCAGCACCAAACGCCGTGACGTCATAGCTTTTGACGCCGTCTACTAGGTCCTACGTAGTTCTCAATCAGTGAAAATGGAGTACATTGTCATCTGAGACTTAACAGACTTGACATATGAAGTTTCAGGAAATTTCGTGAGCCAATGTCGCCGGAGTACGAAAGATACACCTTGAAATCTGTGATGTCACGCGCGGAGAATTTGGCGCGAAACATAAAAATGAAATTTTGACCTTGATTTTCTCCTCCGTTAGTAAACATATGATGATGAAATTAACGGCGTTAACGTTCTCAGAAAATGATTTATGAAAATCTAAACCAATTAGTTGTTTCACGTTAGTGTCCCTTTAATGTGAACCCACAGATCACGCGCCGTCATAATTCACAAGCGTTCGTAGAGGAGAAGGTGGAGGGGTTGGTTGGTGGGAAGGGTGGTGTTTGGTGGGGGCGAACCCTCTTTGCATAATGAGTGCACCCTATCGTCAGCACCACGCGGTGCGTCGTTTTCTAATCTCCCGCGCGTGGCAATCCCTGGAATCCGTCCGGGGACTGGCGCATGACGTGGCAAGGGGCACCCAGAGCGCGCAGTGCGCGCGTATATCGCCGTCACCGCCGGTGGTGGCAGCGCTGTGGCGATCGACGCCGCTCCGCGTCAGGCGCCAGCGTCGCGCTGAACAGGCCGCCGCCGGCGCCACCGCTTGAAGCGATCGATGTCGCTCGCTCGCTGCACACCGCGGGCGACAACATTCAACGCTCCCCGGCTGCGTACTAGTGGTACTACACGGCAGCGCCGTGAAACCACACGACAAGCGCGCGTCGACGCAGTGTAGTATGTAGTGTGCCGGTTGCTACTGTTTGTGGGTGCTGTGTAATGAACCGATTTCGCTGTTGGATTGTGAATCTCGCGACCGCGCTGGCGTTGCAGTTACCAGGGTTTGAAGAGTGCACGTTTTGTGTTTTGTGGCTGTGAAGGGAGAAGCACTGGCTGTGCTTTTTGACGCGGAACTTGGAACACCCGAGGATCAGCGCCATGGGGTAAGTCACCAGAGAGCCGAAGAGCACTGACCTCCAGGAATTGCGTTGGCTTTGAATGAGAACTCTGTTCTGTTCTCTCTCGAGAACAGTGTGTGCGTTTCTGAATGTATGTGAGAAATACGATATGGAACGCTGAAATTACTTCTTAAAGCTCATATAGACTAAACGCAGTTGGCAAGCGCAAAAGTGTTCATGACACGAAATGCTCAATCGGAAAAGGTATCTCTTGCAGCCCAATACGTCACATTCATATCAGTACATTACAAGTAATTGTTGAATAAACATGAATTCGGCGTTCCAGCCTATATTTCTTACGATAGTACATCGCTTCAGCAAATGTGAAAGGAACATCTGTGTTTAGGATGTGAGTAGGAATAGATGAGGAGGTGACGGCATTTATGACCTGGAGCATATAGTTGGGTCGGAAGTGAACGGGTGCTATCAGTTACGTTCGATAGCATCTCTTTGAAGTGTTACCGTGAATATGTATCTCTACTGAAAAAAATGTGAAGGAAAAATTCGGAGTTTGGGGATTTGAATCAGAATAGTGGATAGCGTTGGTGAATCTGTGTCAGTAAAGAAGCTCCCTTGAGAATGAATGGGCGTTCTCATATTCATTCCCGAGTTTGCGTTTGGAGCACTACTGCGAATAAGTGTACACTGCGGTGGAAACTGGGATGGGGCGTTTCCTGCCTGGGAATCGGACTGGATCGAAGGTGCCATGAGGCATGTTCGAGCGAACGGTCACTGTAGCTTTGACTGCGCTGAGCATAACTCCCGGTTAGATTACGGGGCCGCTGCATATGTTGGCTTGCGAGCTACGACGTGTCTGTGTTTCATGTCGCTTAGAGATGAGAAGAAAAACTGCCTCTGCGATTTGAACGGTCGACTGAGCGCACGATAGACGCAATGTAGGGCGGGCTCGAGCAGTATCTTCGCAACGTGTTAACCTGGAGAAGTTAGAATTACGAATATATAGATGTAAGAATAAATTCGCAGTCATCTATTTGTAGACCAATTGTCTCTCGTGCCCCTGTTTGCGTAACTTACTGCGCTGATTTCTAATATGCATTTGTGCAGTAGATATGTGTATAAGAGAGACAGAGAGACAATACGTTTGATGCGAGGTTCAAGCAAGAGCGGAGGAGGATGTTGGAAGTTGCAGGCGGATCTGGCCTTGCGAGATGTGCTGGCAATGACAGCGCCCGGTTTCCTGCTTTCAAGTTGTGTTGAAAACATGATAATTTTCTAAAGCGAGGCGCCGGCGGGCTACAAAGAAGGCAACAATGTACATGCCGGTGGCTCATGAGCTTTCTAGCCCATGACCTGTTTCGCGTATGGTCCTGTGCTTAACCCTCCATATCGCCACACAACGCCCCCACTATGAGAGTCACTAATGCCAATCTCATGCGAGGTCTGTAGCCTTTAAAAACCTCACACCTCCTTCCTGAATGTCCAGTGTCCACACGGAAACATTATATAGTTTACTCTGTTGTGTGGAGAGCATAAACATTGGGGTGCTTCAAATAAACATCGTCGATCTTTATCAAGTTGACTGCAGTTGAGCAAATAATGTTCAATATCACCATAGGTCTTACAAGTAGGACACAATGGCGTCGCGGCAAGTCTGATCTTGTAGATCCATGCCTTTATCCTCATTTCTTGTGACCTACGGTCTTATGTTCGTGTTCACACAGAGAGAAACCTCTTATGATAAATATTTGTTTAGTAATTACAGGTTCTTGCTAGTAGCGATATTGAACATATTACTATTTCGAAAGCACCCGCGGCGGTGGTCTAGCGATGCTCGACTGCTGACCCACAGGTCGCGGGATCGAATCCCGGCCGCGGCGGTCGCATTTTCGATGGGGGCGAAAATGCTTGAGGCCCGTGTACTTAATTTCATCATCATCATCATCATCATCATCATCATCGTCGTCGTCGTCGTCAACCTTACTACGTCCACTGCAGAGCAAAGGCCTCTCCCATGTTCCGTCTATCAACTCGGTCCTGCGCTTTCTGCTGCCACGTTATACCTGCAAACCTCTTAATCTCATCTTCCCACCTAACTTTCTGGCTCCCCCTCGCGCGTTTGCCTTCTCTTGGAATCCAGTCTGTTGCTCTTATTGACCAGCGGTTATCTTGCCTACGCGCTACATGCCCTGCCCATTTCCATTTCTTCTTCTTGATTTCGACTAAGATCTCCTTAATACCCGTTTGTTCCCTGACCCACTCTGCTCTCTTTTTGTCCCTTAATGTTACACTTAGAGATACACGTTAAAGAACCCGAGGTGGTCAAAATTTCCGGCGCCCTCCACTACGGCGTCCCTCATAACAGTGTCTTGGTTTTGGGACGTTACACCCCAAGAATTATTATTGTACTATTTAGAAAGCAGCGACCAATGACGTAGTGGGGCATAGTAGTATCAGGCTGGTTTAGCAACTGAAGCTTCCTATCTCCGTCTGGGAATATAAAGCGATGACTCTTAGGCATTTCAAAACTCGCGCAGCAAATCAGTCATATGTCGTAAATCAAACCACTCTTGCTAACAAGAAACCCTGTGGTGTCGACCCGCGACGTTTCAGCGGTTAACCAGAGAGTGCTTTGACAGTTTTCTTCTGGGAGATATTAAAGAAAGTTTTTCTTCGTGAGAACTTCGTGTGATTGGTCGGTGCCCTTCGTTAATAACATGTTCCTTGTCGCCATTGCGGGGTTTCTGTTCCTAGGAAACTTAATTGCTTAAGACCTCTTTTCGTGAATGCGTGTGCCATAGTCAACACGGATTACCGCAACCTGAGCTATATGCCGAGCTAATGAATCTACACGTCGCCGGCAAAAGCTGGAGCAGAGCTATGTGGATTCGTTGGAAACAAACAGGGCTTCCCTATACACCATAAAAAAAAGTTATGAAAAAATTGAGTGGAAGAAATGAGTACTCACGGCGCTTGTGTTAATGTGTGCTTCTGTGGCTCAATTTCAAAGAAGTCTACGCAAGAATCGTTCGCAAGTGTAACTGCTAATGATAAAATTGCGCACGTAACACAAAGACACAGACGAAAAGTTCACAAGGGCCAGCGCAGTGTTACGTGCGCAATTTTATCATTATGCAACCAAACCAACTAGCCTGCCTTTCCGTTTTTATTGTAACTGCTAGCCAATCACTCGATACTGCACAAATTAATAGCGAACGCGACAGGGTAACGGCGAAGGACAGTTACGAGGAAAACGAACGCTTAGGAGAATACAGAAACCGTTCTCGGGGAAAAGAGTCTGCTGCAAAGGGCTTTGCGGAAACAAGAAAGAAAAGCGTATAGCGCGCATCTCGCTTTTTTTTTTAACTTTAATGCAGGAAACGCTCCCGCGTAATTATGTTTTCCCGGAATAGCGAAGTCCACGAAATTGTACATAATCACAATAATCAGGGACGGCGGCGTGTAATTGTAGAAGATGAAAAGAAAACAAGGCAAACAAGGAATTCGGGAGCCCTTCCTCAACCGGGAAAAGGAGGAGGAGGAGGAGAGGGGGGGGGGGGCGAGCGAAGCGTGGCGTGTGCTTGCATGACCGACTAGTTTTCTTTCTTAGCTTCTGTCACACTGCGCAATGCTCTCTACCAACTGTTTCATTCCTCCATGCCGGGAAGTGTACCTCAATCCACGTGCTTCGCAGCCCAACATTTCAGTTGCTTCAGGCAACAACGGCGGTCACGCGCTCGTACGCAGGCAACAATGAAATGCGGCAACGTGAAACGACAAGAGACCTCGATAGAAGGTCAGATGGCCATGTCAGAAACGGCTGATCGCCAACAAGTCCGCGATCGAGAAAGCATCACTTATGAGAAAAAACTTCATGGGCCGCACTTCTGTACACTCGCTGGCTCGCGGCTTTTCGCGTACAACGCCGCCGCCACCACCGAAATCCGTGACTCATAACGAGCTTCGCTTGAAAGCGAAAATTGCGCTTCCTGGGTGCCCGAGGCACGCGGCCTTCAAATTGACATCTGAGTTTCGGGTCCACGGCCGCGGCAGCGAAGCGTTCACTTCCACACTGCCTGCGGGCCGGATATCCACGGGGAGAGAGAAATATTTGTTAACTTTTTGTTTCCATTTCCTCTCCGAGGCGTATGGAGCAGTTCGTTCACACTTACTCTTCGGCTATTTCGTCACGTTGCTATTACGTCACGTTGGCATCTGCCTATCTGGGAACGTCAAAGTTAGCATGGAGGTGATATATAGGTCTTATCTCAGGCTATATGCTGGTACAGACGGTGCCGCACGCAAGCGAAGTGAAACTTTATGGCGAATGAGCGATGATTTACTTCGATTAATTTCCTTAATTCGTTTATCGCGCTAATTTGTCAACAGGCTAGCTGAAAAAAAGAAAACCAAAGGGAAGCTATAGGTCATATTAGCCTGAAGCTTCCCCTACGGAGACAGTTCCTGAGACGGGAACCATCGCATTGCTTGTGAACATACAAAAACAACAGCAAAACAAAGCACGATTATCATCCCAAATAGGAACGATAAACACACCGTGTGTGGGATTTGGAGCAGACGTGAACAAGCACGGGGAGGCAAATAAAGAAAAGGCAATGATGATTATCTTCTTCAAGCTACGTCGAACGTAAACATGCTTGCTCTGTTTGCACTGCATGACAAGCCAAGCATCTATTCGCCATGAATGCAGCTGAAATAAGCAACGAAGCGTACATCATTATCACGTGTGAATAATGGTGAATTGAATTTTATGAAAGTTTTAATTCTATACATGGAGACCTTGCTTCACCCGGTATACCAGCTCATTGTGCTGGTGCCGCTGGTCTTACCGTTGCCTAATATAAGTTTTAGTGGTTGGGGCATGACGAGTCCGCATTTCCACAACATATGGAATAGTGTATAGGGTTTTGGGCAAAATTGGCATCACCGGCCACATTGTGTTGTGCACGGGGCGTTGGAAACGTGGTTTGCATACCAAACCGAAGCTGCCAAGCTCGGTTGGCGGTCTACCGTGGTTAGCGGCTTAACCGCCGTTTCACTGGCCGTGTTACGTTAACCGCAGTTACGTTAACCGCGGTCAAGTTTGTCCGTGTAACAGTGGTATACGTGTTAGCCAACAGTTTGCCTGAGTGCAACCGGTTCTTCTCTCGTAAGGGTACAATGTGGTAGCGGGTACTGTCTGCGGCTCTGATGGCCGTGACTTAGGATGTCTTTGTAACGCCACGGTACTTGGTCTAATTAATAATTATTACAACAATGAAAACTACAGCAGAGCCGTTGTACACATTATGGACTTTTCAATGCTTCTGAGTGACGCAGCATGCTCGCCGCAGGCACTTGATATGACCTGTGTTGATGTAACTCTTGATTGAGCCAGTGCCTGTTCTTTGCACTGGCAAATATGAATGACAACTATAATATTGGCTTATTAGCAGCTGCTTGCCCTCTAAGTGTTAAGAAATATCGGATGGAGAGAGAGATAGAGAGAGAAACGAAGAGGAAAGGCAGGGAGGTTAACCTAGCTTTGGCTAATAGATCAGATGAGAGAGTAGAATAATAGATAATATATAAGATAGAGAAGAAAGAATGATAGAAAGGAAAAGAAGAAACGGACAGTTAATGTGAGCCCACACAACACGAACTCGAGCTGGTAGTTCACAGATGCCCGTGAAGCCCGGTCGTCATCAAGTAGCACAACAGGGCTTTCGTGGACATGTGCATGCACAAAACCGTGGGCCAAGGTCCAAGGATATTCTTTTCTGATAACGATCATGCGGATACATAGGGCACAAACCCACAAAAGAGAGAATAATTGCGAGGTGCTCTTCGAAAACCTATCGTATCAGTGTTAGAACAGAGGTCGGTTGTGGATCTCTCTGCACTATCTATCATCATGTCACAAACACCACGCTGCACACAACTGCAACGTGCACGACGAGGAACCTCTACGCTATACTCAGCCTTGTGCAGCGTGCTACCAGAGAAATATTTTGCAGTGTATAAACGTGTGTTGCATGCACCAACACGTACACGCCGTGCGCGCACACGCCTTTATATAATGTACACTTTGGCTCGACTCGGATGCACGGTTTCCGGTAGCCGCAGCGACAGGGTACGTGCGTAACAAATGCGCGGGTGCGGTTTTTCCCGTTGACGTAAAACGCGCCCTTCGCGATGCAGCCGCTGCCCGCTGCGCAGTTTTTCATCGCAAGCGAGACCGCCGCTCACGTTACCCAGAGTGCACGCGCGCTCACGCTCAATATAGTCGGCACATTTTTTTCTCATGCTTGTCTAAGCGGTTTACCGCTTAGACAAGCATGACAAGCTTAGACAAGCATGAGAAAGCTTGTCTAAGCCCTTTCTGTAGTGCATAAAGACAACCAACTTTAGCGCTTGTCTTTAGCCATGCTGCACTGTGTGCGTCAATTGGGAATCATCTGCACTGTTGTTTATCTCATCTTTCGTTTGCACTCTCCTAACCCTTCGCACGTGTACGGTAGCGAAGTGGTCAACGTCTAGTTAATTTACCCACATTTTATTCATTCTCTCCCTCTCGTTCTCTCTCTCTCTCTTTTGCAAATGCAGCTCGTATTACTCGCTATGAGCGAGAAATTGCTGCCGTCGGCAGTTTCTTACGACTCGGTGATTTCCCTTGATTGATTGATTGAGGTACTAAGTGAAGAGATATTAGCGTTCTTTTTAGAGTATTACGTTGCCTCGATTTTACTGGCCGGCTGAAGGTGTGATTTACTAATTAACCAGGAGTGCTATTTAACGTGTCACAGCACCTGGACACTGTGCAACGGAACGATGATGGCAATATTAAAGTTAGGCCTCAGCGGCACCTCAGTATACTATAGCATTATGTGGCGGAAAACGCGATTAGTGGCATGGTTACTGGTCACGCTCTTGTAGGCTACCAGGGGAAGAGTGGTTTTGTAGTGCGCTTTGAGTACAACGAACTAGAAACATTTCTATTCGTGACTACATTGGAGGCACATTGAGGGACACCGTGCTGTTACGAGTTCCCTTAGAGGCCACGACTCGATAGAGCCTCCGTTATCTGCAATGAAACTTTGGTGTGGGTGAGTTGTTACATCGCTGAAAACACTGACGAGTAGAGCAAAGAACGAGGGTAGTGAAGGCGCGTGCTGTGTCCATGGCCAGGCCCGTAGCCAGGGTGTGAGCCCTAGCCCCCCCCCCCCCTCCCGAAGTTTTGGTGAAGTAGGTGTCTTTACCAAAAATAAATAATGAAAATCGGTGAGTGCCCTCCCCCCCCCCCCCCCCCGAAATAAAATTCCTGGCTAGGGGCCTGTCCTTGTACTTTGCGCTACTCGTCAATATTTCCATTGCCTGCCTTGTTGTGTTAAGGCGTCATTATTCTTTACTTGATTCAATTAAAAACCAAATCAAATTACATACACACGCATGCTCCACTTTCTCCACTCACACACACACGCGCGCGCGCGCGCGCACGCACGCACTCTTTTTTTTTCACGCGCACATACACACAAGCATGATGTGTTCCCTCTCTCTCTCAAACCTGCACACACGCGAGCACAAATCGGTGCGCAGAACACGGAAGCTGAATGGCGCTGAGTGCACCAAGCACGACCGTTTCATTAGGCGCATTACTCGTTCGACGCATCGCGCACATATATTCACATCCCACCCCCCGTGTCCCGCGTTTTCTCCGCGGTCGCCTTCTCGGGAGCAGTTTCTCGAGTATCGCAATTAGTCACACTCTTCCGACCAAGCGCCTCATGCGAGACAGCCACGCTTGTGGCTAGTTACAATGCTGGGGCATTCATGCGAGAAGCCCCGCATCATCGTTGCTCCTCCTTCCGCGCATGCAGCCACGAGTTTACAGCGACGAAATGTTGTCTCAGAGCTGGCGACGCGCCAACCCTGCGCTTGGCTCCTCCGTCTCAGCACGGTTGCGGAAGCGGTAATCGACGCCGGGACACGCCGCTCCCTTTCCCCTGCCGAGGAACACAACCCTTCTGCTTCTTCCAGCCGCCTCTTCTTCTTTCACTCTTCCGTCTTCTTGCGCGCACGCGCGACTCGTAGACGGAGGCGCTTTAAAAGGAACTCGACCGTATAAAAAGATATACAAAATGCCGGCGTGTCTCGAGCCCATTGAAGCGAACCGTCAGCGCGTCCGTCAGAATTGAAGCTGTGTGACGCTCTCTGAACGACTCGAGTGCAGTGCAGCGGAAGCTCTGGGGCTTGACTGTCAGCCGTTTAGATGGCTGCTTGTTCCACAAGGTCGTGTTGTCCGTGATAATTTGATGCCTACTTATAGATATAATTGTGTAGCGCCAGTGTAGGGTGGCTAACAAGGGCATAATGATCAGGGAGACAGACAGCTAACACATTACATTATAGACGAGGTCATAATTTTGCTGTCAAATTCGGTGTGACCTAGGTATGTAACAAACGCAGACACAAAAAGGCAGAAGTTCAGAGAAAGCTGGAAACTTGAAGAGATGAAAAATTCGTGAACACGGGGTGCCGCTGGAGCCGACGTTTCGACTAGTGGACTTGTCTTCTTCAAGGCTGCAACTGTCTCAACACAGACGTAGTTACATACCTAAGACTCACTCACTCACTCACTCACTCACTCACTCACTCACTCACTCACACAAACACACAGGTGCGCACGCATCTTATGCTTGTTCCAAGGAAGGAAAAAAAAAGTTATCCCCATTGCGCGTTACTAATCATTTCGCTGCGCTTTTACTTAGTTGATGGCACGCGTATATAAGGGTGCTATAAAAGGCAGACGGGGAAAGAGCCAATCCTTTTTCTCTGGTCGTTTACTTTGGCCGTCTTCGCGGGAGGCCTATAGCTTTCTCTTCACTGCACGGAACTGGTGAGGAAACGTGCACAAAGAAGGGCGTCTTTTGGCTTTGGCTGCGCCGTGGTTTCGAGGCAGACGCCTAGACGGTCTTTTCGCCGAGGTTGAGTGACCGCTCGATCGAATCAATCCCGTCGTCGATGACTTGGCGCGCGCCACAATTTCAGGGCGTCGTCGTCGTCAGTGGGACGCGACGGGGTGCTGACCGCAGTCGATGAAACATGCTGGGAGTTGGCGACAGGACGGGGAATCCCCCGGGTCTAAACGGCCAGCGCAAGTCACGCCGACGGCTGTCTGCGTGACCGACGTGTGCGATATAAAGGGACGGTGCTTCGCTTGCTTTCATGGTGAAGCTGCCTTTCGTCGTCGTCCTCGTTGTCGTCGTAGTAGTAATAATAGCAGTTGTAGTGACGCTGGTCAGGTGACCAGAGGGGGTAGTGAATTAATGAATAAATAAAACGAAATAAAGAAGGTGATGATACTCAATGATGATAATGATGACTATTTTGTACCGAAAGTCGTCGTCGTAGTCGTCGTCATCATCGTCACCATTACAGCTTCGCGGTCCAACTGCTTTCGATTAGCGGATTGATTGATTGATTGAAGTAGCTTTAATGTTCAATTAGTGGAAATTGCTGAATTTTTTCTAAAGGCGTTCTTCCTGGGCAGACTTGGCAGTAATGAAATTACTGTAATCAGGTGGTATCTTTCTTTAATGGGTGATGTAAACAATCACTTTTGTGGGCTGTTACAGGGTGTCCCAGCCATCACGCAGCACGATTTAAAAAAAGAGGAACGGCGTTACGCGAAGCAAACGTACAGCATATTGCTCCTGGTACAGTGGAGTAGCCACTGCTATTTTTTTCGTTAATGAGCTTTAATTAATTAGTCATAACTATATTTGTAACTCGACAAGCACTCACCTAATTGTCAAAATGTCAATGAGGCGTATGTAGGCATGTTCAAAGGATATCTAACTGCGCAATATTTAACAACGTACTAATTACGTGCTCATTTTTTCCGGCTGATAAAGAAAGCCCGCGAAATATGAAAAATAACACGTGACTACGCTCCCACCCGCAAAGGAAACCAGCGCCCTCAAATAAGCTTACTGCAAGCAATCGCTTTGCCTGTTGTCCGTTGCGAGAGACAGCGTTCCGCATTTTGGCAAGGGTACAGGTCGGGCGCCAACGACATGCGTGCAATTTCGCTGGGATTCATTCCGTTCGATAGTACGCCGCAATCATCATTCATATCTCACGGCCGACTGTTCTCATTGATAACGCGGCAGATGTTCTGATTACGGCCTGACTCTGTAAAACCAAGCAGTGCGTTTCTTAGGCCGGAGGTGGCAGATAGGGCTATGCGTTTTTTTTCTTTCTGCATTTTTTCCTTGATACTGTCTACGTCATAGGGAGCCCGTTTGAGGGCGCTGCTTCCCAACGCGCACAACAGTCTAGTCACGTGTCACTTTTCATATTTCGCGGGCTTTCTTGATCAAGCGGAAAAAATGAGCGCGCAATTAGCACGTTGTTGAAAGTAGCGCAGTTAGATGCCATTTGAACATGCCTACATACGCCTCATTGACATTTTGACAATTAGGCGAGTACTTGTTGAGTTACAAATAGAATTATGACTAATTAATTAAATCTCATTAACGAAAAAAATAGCAGTGGCTACTCCAGTGTACTAGGAACAATATTCAGTAGGTTTGGTTCGCGTAACGCCGGTCCTCTTTTTTTTAATCGTGCTGCGTGATAGCTGGGACACCCTGTATATACACATACATACATAAAGGGTGTCCCAGCTATCACGCAGAACGATTTAAAGAAAGAGGAACGGCATCACGCGAAGCAAACCTACTGCATATTATTCCTAGTACACTGGAGTAGCCACTTCTAATTTTTTCATTAATGAGGTTTCATTAATAAGTCATAATTATATGCGTAACTCGACGAGTACTACAGCAATTATGAAAATGTCATTGAGACATATCTAGTCATGTTAAAACGATACCTAACTGCGCAATTTTCAACAACGTACTGATTACGCGCTCATTTTTTCCGGCTGATAAAGAAAGCCCGCGAAATATGAAAAATAACACGTGACTACGCTCCGACCCTCAAATGAAACCAGCGCCTTCAAATAAGCTTACTGCAAACAGCCGCTTGCCCGTTGTCCGCTGCCAGAGACAGCGTTCCGCATTTTGGCAAGGGTAGAGGACGGGTGCCAACAATATGCATCGCAATTTCGCGGGGATTCATTCCGTTCGATAGTACGCCACTATCATCATCCATATCTAACGGCCGACTGTTCGCATTGATAGCGCGGCAGGAGCGCTGTTCTGATTACGGCCTGACTCGGTAAAACCAAGCGGTGCGTTTCTTCCGCCGGGGAGTGGCAGATTAGGCCATCCGTGTCTTTTTTTTTCTTTCTGCATTGTTTCCTTGATACTGGCTACGTTATAGTGAGCCTGTTTGAGGGCGCTGGTTCCCGATGCGCGCATCGGCCTGGTCACGTGTCACTTTTCATATTTCGCGGGCTTTCTTTATCAACCGGGAAAAACGAGCGAGCACGTTGTTGAAAATAGCGCAGTTAGATGGCATTTGAACATCCTACATCCGCCTCATTGACATTTAGACAATGAGGTGAGTACTTGTCGAGTTGCAAATATAATTATGACTCATTGATTAAACCTCATCAACGAAAAATTTAGCAGTGGCTATTCCAGTGTACTAGGAACAATACTCAGTAGGTTTGCTTCGCGTAACGCTGTTGCGCTTTCTTTAAATCGTGCTGCGTGATAGCTGGGACACTCTGCATGTATATTGTCACGGGGTCATGACGTCGACGAAGACAACAGTCAGCACGTCCGAGATGAAACTGTTTATTTGGCCGAACGATCTACTACAATCGCGAAGCTTCTCGAACACTACTTCGCGGACAGCGTCGAGCGTTGATAACCGTCCCTGCCGGTCAAACCCGAATACATCAAAACAAGACAAGAAGTGGGCGTGGCAATATATATATATATATATATATATATATATATATATATATATATATATATATATATATATATATATATATATATCAAGGGAAGCAAGGCCGATTACTGAGGGCTGGCCTCGACGGTGCTATGTGCCTGTGTGCAGTTCTGACAGGGGCGTCAATTCGTGCTGCCGTGCGTTATACCGGAAGCGGAAGCAGATTGGCAAACTTCCGTTCGCGATCGAGGCTACAGAACAGTTCACGGGCAGAGCGTTCGCACTTGCTCTTTCTTTCCTTTATTGGTTTTGTTTGTGTGTGTGTCTTTTTGTTAATCCGTGGCAATCACAAAGCCGTCGCTCATTGTCTTTCTTATTGTGCATTGGCGCTCAGCATGCTCTCTTTTAATGCCTCGGCATTAAAATTAACAAAGCTGAGAAAAAAGAAGCCAGAGTTTGGGGGAGGCTGATCACGACAGTGGAATGGTGCGTGGCTGGCCTATCGCATTTGCTCGCATTCAACCAGCACTGTTTTAACGGTCTCTAGCGTGGATTACTGCATGATCACTGTTTAACTACTTTTGGCTGCTCCTGCCTGGTGCTGGCTAATGTTAACAAAGGATGGCTTCAGGAGGGTTTCCATTTGGGCTTGTTGGTGATTCATCTTGATGGGTACTGATGCGCACAAGAGACAGGGACACAAGAAGGAACATAAATGGATAGACGAAGCGCAACGTCTGTCCATTTATGTTCCTTCTTGTGTCCCTGTGAAAAAAGGATGGCTGTCAAGGTAACTGAAAGTAAATAGAGGTAATGAAAGGCGACGCCGTATAATATGCCTCGCCTTTGTTGCTAAAATAACACTGAGTGTTTTGTACGCCAGTGTAATGGTAAGACGCTTAGGACATACTTTTACCGAGAAACAACGCCTTGATGCCTAAACACTTTGCATTGTATGCGTGCTGCAGAAACAAACAAGTGAGAAAGGAATCGATTAACTTGCGCAACTTTGTTGATGCTTCTGCTGATGATGATTACTGAATATGTCGGAGCGCTTTGTAATAACACCACCTCGTTGCGCAAATCGCATCTTTTTACGCCTGGCGCGATATTACGCTTCTGCCACGCAGTGTGACATGCGTTAGGGAAACTCCTTCCACTACATGACATTCATATGGTGTTTTTTTCCGAACCAGTTTTAAGCAGTATCTTGGTCCAGTGGTAGAACGCCTGCTTGCCACGCAGAGGGACTGGGTTCGATTCTCCCTGGAACGTAACATCTTTATTTATTTTATTTGCATCTTTCTCTATTTTTCGGTCACGTACAAGATGATTTTTTGCTCACAGTATCCGTGTCCCCGGACTGAGAATTAAGGCGAACCGGAAGAATTATGAAACTCTTGCCAGGTTAGAAGCCAGCTCAAATCAGACATGTTGTCTCATCAGACGAATAGCAAACAGGCACGCTGGGATGAATGAAGCAAACCTTCTTAGGCTCGTGCAAACCTTCATATTAAGTAGGATAGTGTACGTGGCACTTTACCTCAATTTAAACCAGGCGGAGCGGAACAAGCTCGATACCATTATCAGAAAAATTGTGAAAGTCGAGCTCGGACTTCCCCCGAACACTTCCACCGAGAGACTTATGAAATTAGGGGATCGAACACACTCGATGACCTGATGGAGGCTACTGTTACCGCACATCATCAAGTGCTACTCGGATCTAAAACGGGGAGAGCAATATTAAAGAGCTTGGGCTACGAATCCACCTGTGAGCAAGTGTGTTCAAAAGACATACCGGGACAGATCAGGGACAAAATAAAGATACCTCAGCTACCCAGAAACATGAACCCTGCCTTTCACGAAGGCAGACGTAAAGCAAGGGCAGAGGAATTACAAGCCAGGTACACCGGTCGACAGGACGTCCTGTATACAGACGCTGCGGAATATGAGAGGAAAGCGGCACACATGGCAGTGGTGGTCAGGGATAACGGCGCCCTGATGGCGTGCTGCACAGTCAGTGGTGTCGAGACTGCAGAGGCCGAGGAAGTGGCCATAGCCTTGGCCATCAGCCAAAAGATGGTCAGGGTGGTCATCAGCGACTCCAAAAACGCCGTGAGAAATTATGAATCGGGAAGGGTGACGGAGACTGCCGTCCGTATAATAAACACGATAGGAGGACCAAGAGAGATGATTCTGCTCGTCTGGGCACCAGCTTACCAGTGACTTAGAGGGAACGAGGAGGCTCATTCGGTCGCCCGAGGTCTCACTTACCGGTCGACCCCCGGAACCTCCCAAGTTACCGCACTTACAAAAAGAAGTGAGGATATGCTCGCATATTATGAAATCGTAGCACACTACCGGCTGAACCGGCAAGTATACCCAGGTGCGGACAGATCGCTCAGTAAGGAAGACGCCGTTATGTGGCGAAAGTTGCAGGCGGGGGTTTTTCCAAACCCTGTACTTTACAGCAAGTTGCACCCTGAAGTTTTCCGGTCCGAGTGCATATTTTGTGATGAGGGAGCGAATTTGGTTCACATGGTGTGGACATGTCCGAGTCAGAACGGTGCTTCCCACACTCTAGAATCCTGGGAGGCCTTGCTCCGCAGCCCAGACCCGAACGTCCAGCGGGACATCATCAGTCAAGCCCTTGCTGCTGCCGTGTCTCAAGGGATTCCGGCTGACGGCTACGGACGACGGGCAATGCCTGATGTGATTGACTGATTTTTTAAAATAAAGTTTTCTCTCTGTTGCTCGCAAACAAAGACGCCGACACCAGATTTTCTGTGAAACGAGCTCTTTAACGCTGTCGCGTTAAAATCTGACGTTGCCGAGGAGCAGAGACATTGGTCCAAGTATTTTCCCTAATTCTAGGGGTGCTTGCGAAGTTGAGCGTATTTTAGTTTGGAGACAAGTTCTTTCTTCTCTGTATGCCTGGCAATTTAACAAGAGATCTTGCCTCAAGATCTCGTTCTCCGTTATATAATTTCGGTCCCTGCCGGCGGCAAGTTGTCTTTTCGTCCACTTGACTTTATTCACATCTATACCACAATTACTACGATAAACTTAAAATAGTACAATTAGCGTCCCCTACACCTTCCTTCGCTTCATTATCTGCTGGTTTTCATTAAGGTTGTGTCAAACATAAAAACGAGCCCTCAAAATTCTCTTCCTTCACCGATACGTAGAATGATTTACAAATAAAACAGCCAATAACAGATGAATAAACAACATACCGAGAGCAGTCTTGTGAATGTTATAGTTTAAATAAAAATACAATTCGGTGGCATGTCACACTCTACCATTTGAAGGCGAATACCCGCTGCGCACTTGGTCATGCACTGGGTTGTACAATGGGCGACCAGACTTCTTGCAAGACATAGCCAGCCCC
This sequence comes from Rhipicephalus sanguineus, assembly GCF_013339695.2. Taxonomy (NCBI): domain Eukaryota; kingdom Metazoa; phylum Arthropoda; class Arachnida; order Ixodida; family Ixodidae; genus Rhipicephalus; species Rhipicephalus sanguineus. The sequence continues at coordinate 60,308,689 of NC_051185.1, forward strand.
AGTGTGAGGGACAGGTATTAAAATTACCTTGACGTCCTCAGTCGCCTGCATTGTTCCAACTCTCCAGCCGTAATTTTCGACGTCAAGAGGACGTCGCAAATTATGGCGATAGGTGGCGTCGTGATGACGTCACAAGAAGCGTTTCGCTCGCCGCTTCTCGGATAACTTCACGCGGGTTTTTGCGCCACTTTTATCCTAAGGTCACCGGGCAAAGAGCCACTTTTGGCTTTCGTCTTAAAAAGCGACTTGGGGATTTTAGAGAATTGTCTCAATCTCTGTCCGCTTCGTATTTTATTTCAAAATTACATTTCTTGATGCTCTTTGAGGAAAGGGCAGTCGCCACCATAGCAAGGTGACTCACCTTTCCTTTTATTTTTAATAAATGCGTCACGCTCAGTTATAGTTCTCGAGGAGCGTGTGGTGGGGAGCAAGTTGGTAAGACACGTTATGTAAACTCAAACTCCATTTGGGACGAGACACCAGAGTCCCAAGCGTAGTGCAAGTTTACACATTATGTTATAGTTCTCATTTCCTTACTTCTTTATTAGTGAGTGTACATTTGACAAACGTCACCTATTCTCTCGAAGCTTCAGATGCATCGAGTTTCTAGCTGTACTAACATGCTAGGCTAACAGCCAGGCTAGCAATTCTACGTTATCATTAATGTTCATCTATCCACAGAGTGTGCGTCGACTTAGCACAGTGCTTGCGACTGCATTATACGGCACTACCTGTAATTTTGCGCTTCAACCATTCTTTTTAATAGAAACAGATGGCGAGACAGTCAGGTTTTTCCTTCCCCGCAGAACAAAAGAAGAAAGTGTGAAAGCGGCCTTTCGGGGCTCGGCTTTAAACTTGTTTTAACTTTGGCTTTGGCTTCGACTAAACGACTGCTTCCTGCCTGTGTGGCTCGCAGAATCGCGAAGTAGCACTTGTCTCGAGCTCGTTTTTCACGGCTTGGAAGCACGTTAACACCGTTCCCAGGGGTTTAGTCGTGCACGCCTGCAACTCGAAACAAACAAACAAAAAAACAAAAAAAGAAACACAGGTGTCTTAAGCGACGACGTGATCAATGGTTTAAGAACGGAAGTGAGGAAAAAAAAAAGAATGTTGCGGGTGTACATCGGTTTGCACTTTGTCGGGGCGTATTCGAACAATGAGAAAAAAAAAGTGGATGTACTTGTTGAGGTGAGCACTGGCTTTTTGTAGCACATAAATCTTTCGCTGCTGCGCTTTAACGCCAAGGTTGGGCGCTCCGTCTTAATCTTTGCTTCCTTCGTTGTTTGTTTCTTTCTTTCTATTTTATTTACAGCGCCCATGCTCGTGCTTTCTTCGGTCCTTGTTTGGGATGTTAACCCTTTCTTCGAGACATGTACAAACTAGCCGACCTTTCACCGCTCGTTCAGTTAATTCTTTCTTCTTTTCACTTATCATTCATTCTTTCTATTTATTGCCTTCATTCATTCATTCATTCATTCATTCATTCATTCATTCATTCATTCATTCATTCATTCATTCATTCATTCATTCATTCATTCTCAATTGACTGTCGCCGCGGTTCAGGCGAAAATATGCGTAATGAGGAAAAGTCCTAAACACTGTAAATTGCGCATGGCCTATGTTTAGTTACCGTGTGATATGAAAAGCTGTTCATGTTTGTGAGGAGTAACCTATAAAAAAAATTTTGGGAAGCTGGACTTTATTGGTTGGTTGCTTTTCGAGAAGACGGAATGGGAGGCTCCCACATTTAACGTAAAAATTGGCGCTCGAGAAAATGCCGCAAGTCCTTCTACAAGTACAAAAGAAAATAACTTTAGTTCTATATTGCCGACCAGCGCGGTACGAAATTAAGCGTTTCGAGAGTCTGAAGACTTGGTATAAAACCAATGCGTTCGAAGAAACCGTAGGCGTGCGCACGAGGCGTGCAGAGGTGTCGTATCACCCTCCCCCCCCCCCTAACTATTTGAGGGGGGCGCCAAGTCTGCCCCATACCTTTCCTCAGTAGAACCTGTTCCATCATTGTTTAATGTATAAGGTGATGTAAATGTAGGTTTTTGATGATTATGACGGCCGAGGACCGCTGATGTTGCGTTCCACGACCTGTTTACTCGCCTTTTTTTACCGCTAGAAAGCCGGGGACCAAAGGCAGGCCGTTGTGAGAAGCACGAATCGCTTCGATTTCATTTTTTCATCCACCGCGAAGATTGTAGTCTTTCGAACTCGACCCAACGGGGGTGCGCTGCCGTGAGATGTTCGCCCCCCCCCCCCCCCACCTTCTGCTCCTCCTAATGGATAGCCCTGCGCACGCTTATGGGAGAAACGCTACATTTCTTATGCTTTCGCTATGTCGAAGTCCTAATACTAGCGGTGTGCGAGTAGCGAAATTTAATCTCGAATCGAATTCGAATCGAATAGTGCCGAATAGTGAACAAAAATGCCGAATATCGAATCGAATACAAAGGATAATATTGAAAATTTAAAGAAAGGAGAACGGTAATGCTGTGCTTCATCGTCGTGAGCGCTCCAGGCCCAAAAATCTTCGGCCGCCCGTTCACAGGAGCGTTTTAACTGCGCGCCTGAACGATGGGAGTCTCTGAACGAATGGTGCATTGCGGCAATGGCGACTGCACAGCGTGAACAAATTTTCACATGTCAAGCCAATCACCGAGGGTTTCGCGGGCCAAATTCGAGACGTTTTACGGCACTTGCGGCATACGCGACGGAACTGCGCAAGTACGTTCTTTTTTTTTTTTCGGAAGCGGAGTTGTGAAGGGCTTGATATAGCTCTCTCGTGTGTTCTTTTTGCTTACGGAAATGGCATTATCTCCTTTAAAATAAACATGTGGTCGCTTTCAACCAGGATATCGGTGAAAGTTTTAACGAAAGCAGTACTGTAAAGGCGTTAGCGTTACTTAGAAGTGCTTGTTGCTGGGCTAGTTGGTACAATGGTTGGCACATTGTACAACAGGTACAATGTGCCTGTAGTTTTTTCTGCGCCACGTAAGTTGGCTGGCCTATGTCCACGTATTTCTAAACCACCGAGGGCCTCCACTTGTGGGAAGAAACACGCATCGAATTATGTGGATTGCTCGGTGGGCGTGGTGTATGAAATCCCACTTAGTTGTGGTCGGGTTTACATCGGCCAAACTGGTCGCTGTTTGAACGTCAGAGTTAAGGAACATGAGCTGTCACTTCGAAATAATTCGGCAGCACATTTGCCTTCACATTGCCATTACTGTTCTTGTGAGGCGAGGTTTTCAAGCGTTTCCGTTCTTGCCAAAAGCTCAGATGCTCTGTCCCGGGAATTAATGGAAGCTTTTTGGATAAAGAAGAAAGGCGACTTGTGTGTAAGTGACACATCAGTGGTTTCGCGCATGTCTGAGTTTGAGTTTTGCTCGTCGTTGCTTGATTAGATATGCTTTCTATTGACCTCGTGATTTTTTGATGTGTAGTGACTAGCTGATGCAGTGCGGTGTGCGCATGTGTGGCGCGGCATATATATTTTCTGCGTTTCTTCTGAGAATAAATCAGTTGCGAGTGACGCTCTTTCCCTGTGCTTCTTCGTCCTTCTTACGGTGTTTTAGGCGTCTAGTTTTTTAACACGAAAGTGTTTTATGCCGGGGTCCACCAAGTACATCCGTCACGGATATGACGTTGATAAAATGGACGCCAACGGGCGAGAAAGGAAAAAACCAAGAAAAAGATACCCCGCTGGGAATCGAACCCACGACGTTGCGGCCACGACGGCAAGCGCCCGACGCTCTACCGACAAAGCCAACTCGGGAGATGCTAGGCACGGCGCGAACGCGCCTTATATCTTTCATACATTCTCTTTCGCGGCGGGCGGAGCGGGGCGGTGCCGCCGTCTGTGAGAGGTGAAAAGTAATGCTTTACGATCGACGCTTACTAGCGCTTACTCCGAGATCGCACGCGATATCGGAGGTCATGGTTAAAGCGTCTCGATACAGGTAGACTGGCTGCGCCGGCGTCGCCGAGGCACCCTTGACGCAGTTACGTTCTTTGCCTTTGACTTCGTGTGAACGTGCGTTGGCTCATCGGAGTAGTGCAGCTTCCACGTGCACCAACGGGATTTCTCCGCCGCCGACTGCTTCAATTGCGAGAGCACCGACTAACAAAACTTCTGCAATATGCGTTGCAGAAAGGACGCGATTTCGACGGGTGAATGTCGTGCCTTGGTGGAGCGAGAGCAGCGCCTGCGAGACAGAGGCCAGCGGGACGCACGCGTTTGCGGCTCAGGCTACGAACCTCTACCTCCCGTGTTGCTGAAGCGCAGTGTGTGTTATGTATGCATGAGCACAGGCGTCGGCTACCCATTACTAGAAAGCGCACACCGTGCCGTTTCTCTCCTTAATTGACGACGCTTTGAAGAAGTGCATACCGGGTAACAGTGTTGATTATGAGCTTGTTGATATCATCCTTACGCGGGATTCACGATTCGCTGTGTCCAAATATATGTTCACACCGTCAGCTACCACAACGCTTTAATCATGATCATGGACGTTAGTCGTCGCGAAAGAGACATGCTGTCAACATGGGTGTATCCACGTCAAACGGTGCTATAGCTGCCAAACACGAATATGCATTGTAGAAGCTCTCATATATAATTACACAATAAGCACTACTTCTGTGAAGACACGTTTCACTTTCGTGTTATACCGATTCCTATGACGGAGGGATCAGCCATGTTTTTTCCCTCATTGCGTTAGCGTTAGTTTTAGCCGCGCCACCCTAACCAAGTTGCACCGTTGGCCTTGGTCGCGTTTTGGATATTCGTCATGTCGAATTATTCGAAACTTCGAACACGAGCTATACGAAAGTCTAATCGAATTATTCTATTAGGTATTACTCGATTCGTATTCGAAACTCGAATATTTGCACACCTCTACTTAATACTTCTGACACTTCCTTATAAAGGCACCTAAGCGCACCGAAACCCAACACGCATACCGTACTTTCTCGTGCATTGCCCGCCCTTGCATATAACACGCAGCTTCAAGGGCAAACAGCGGAAAAATAAAACGTCAAAAAAAAAAAAATCCCGCGCATTTTTGTGAAGGCACCTCTTTTGCAATACAGTGGAGAAACGCCGTGAAGCTAACTTGAGCACCGAAATTCGCGTAGAACACTCACTCTGACTTCAGCACTATTGCAATTAAGCGCTATTGCTACAGCCTAATTAAGCGGTGTCGTTGACTACAACGACGCCAAAAACATCATCTGTTATGCACTCGTTTATAGTTGAATACAGTACGACAGCAATTACAGAGCTGACTCCCAGAATTGCGCTATAGCCAAAGCGCTCCATATACGACCGGTAGAATATGTCCACAACCTTCATATAGCATTCACTCCCTGATTACGTTCCCGGAAAGCGTATCAAGATCGAACGCGTCCCTTTGTTTATCCAAGAGAAGCATATTTTTTATTGCTTAAATATCCACAGTGTCAACGAAAGGGCTGCTCTCTTCGGAGCCCCTATTTCGGTTCTTCAGTCACATGCCGGAAGTCGGTCCTCGATGTTCCGGTTTCCATTTCCTCTGCCCTCTACGTCCACGTCACATAAAAATCCGGCAGAGGTACGTTCGCGGTGGCCTTAACGCTGAGTCAATACGTACCTACGGAGAACTAGCTCACTGAATGGTTCCGAGTGTATACGTGCTGTCAGTTTGGGGACTCCTCTCAGCTGGAGCCATCCCCTCTCCACTCTTAGAGGGAGAGAGGGGGAGGGGCGAGAAGGGGGGCAGGCGGACCGGTGTTCGGACTCTGAAAGACTCCTTCTCACCTTCGAAGCTCGACGCGTGTGTCGCGGACGTGCGCTCGCATCCCGGTGGCAGTGTAGAGGGGGCGAGGGGAAGGCCTTCGCGTCGCCTCGCGCCATGCTCTAAATATACGGCGCGCTTTCTCAGGCGTCTCTGGGGTCCATTTCGGGCAGCTCCTTGCCGGCTGGCTTCTGCCGCTGTTCGAGGCAACGCGCGCGCGACGGCGGCGGCGACCGACCGATGACTGTCGCGTGCTGCCGCACGGGGCGCCACGTCGCGCCGCTCGCTTCGGCAGCGCCGATGGACGAGCACGGTGTTGGGATATGTTGTGAGAGCCGGCGGCGGGCCCCCGCGGTCACCGCTGCAGGCGCTGTGTGGCTCGTGGCAAGAAAGCCCTCGTGCGCGCGCGCGCGCCGCTTCCCATTGTGAAGGACTAAACCGCCAGCCGTGGAATTAATAAGCGTCCCCCACCCGGGTGCCGGTCGACTTTAGTAGCGGTGAGTGGCTGAAGATGAACTTGCGTGCTTGAGGATCCCATTGAAGTCACCCTTGCTTTTACGTTCGGCTCTGTGGGTTTGCAGTGTTCGGGCAGGCTGACGATCACGTTGTTCAAAGAGCTTGTATCGGTCTTCGCCAGCCTTATTACGACAGCTTCGTAATAAGTATATTATAAGTAAGAGTATATGGAAATGCAACGGAATCGTAACATAAGAGCTGCGAATGAGTATGCTTGAGCCTTGTCACTTCCGCCTCGGTGTGTTGCTCGTCAATTCAGAATGCCCGGGACACTTTTCATTAGCAAGCAAACTGAGGTTTCACGCGGCGGAATTTCAATTATACAAATAATAATAATAATCATGATAGCAATAATAATAGCAATAATAAAAAAATCTTCTGAGATTTCACGTGCCAGAACATGATATAATTACGAGGCACCGCAGTGAAGAGCCCCGGAAATTTCGACCAGCTGGAGTTATTTAGCGTGCACCTAAATATCACACGGGCCTCTGGCATATCGCATTCATCGGAATGCGACTGCTGCGGCCGGTATCGAAGCCGTGTCTTTCGGCGGGTCAGCAGCCGAGCTCCGTAACCGCTTTACAACCGCAGCGGACACACACACACACATACAGGGTGTTTCAAGAAATGTGTCCAACCTTCTCAAAAAATCTGGAAAATGCGATATTTGCTGCAGGCTTTCAGAATTGCTTTTTTTTTGTAGCGGTGGGAATCTTAAAGTAGTTAAGGACATCAGTTAGGACAGTAATTGAGAAAGTTACATTAATTAACTTTTAGTTAGTGGAGTTAGGTGATTGTGTCAAATGGGAGAATTGAAGTTCTTCATGAGAGGAACCCATCCAAGCTTTGAGATTTCAAAAAAGCGTCCTCTAGTAACTGTTGTGGCGTAATGAAATTCAACCAAATGCAACGGCTTTCAATGGCGAAAGCCATCGAGTTTGGTTGAATTTGATTACTTCGTAATTATTACTAGAGGCCGCTTTTTCGAAATCTCAAAGTTGGGTTGGGTTTCTAGCATGAAGAACTTCAATTCTTCCATTTGACACAACCACCTAACTCCACTAATTAAAAAGTTAATTTATTTAACTTTATTAATTACAGTCACAAATAATTTCTTTACCCATCTTAAAATCCCTGCCACTACAGAAAAACTAATTCTGAAGGCAGCAATCAAATGTCGCATTTTCCTGATTTTTTGAGACGGTTGGACACATTTCTTGAAACGCCCTGTATATATATATATATATATATATATATATATATATATATATATATATATATATATATATATATATATATATTGGAACAAAACAGACTGACGGATTGAAGTAGGACTCGATAGATAGATAGATAGATAGATAGATAGATAGATATAAAACAACAGGTCACGCTCCACTGCGGTTCTAAACACAACGCGAAAGCCTTGACTCCGTCTTTGTTCCTGGCACGCGCAGTGCGCACGTGACCCATAACTGGAGCTCACCAGTATAGAGCGATGCGTGGGCCCGGTTTCTGGCAGGTCGCCCGCTTCGAACCCCACCACCCTGTCGGCGGGTGGTCTACGTTTAGTAATGGTCGACTGGTTTTAGGATCCTTCTTGACGTAACCGGCCGCATAGCTCCGCCGCATCTCAAACAAACCACCACGGGGCTTTGTGCTTTTCCTAGAATTCTCTTCTAAGGATGAAAACATTGGCGTGCGCACAGGGGGAGGGGGGGGGTGGCGCTCGCCTCCCCCCCCTATCTAATCTAAGGGGGGCAACAAGTCCGCCCCGTACCTTTACTCAGCTGTACCTGTCCCCTCATTGTTTAAAGAGCAGGGTTATGACCACGCAAGTTTTTGACGACAATGGCGGCCGAGGACCCCTGATGTTGCATTCCAAAACTGTTTACTTCCCACGTTTAGCAGCAGTACTCTGGCGTTATCATGGGCCATCTTTGCCTCCGCATCGGCTTGCTCATTGCCCTGCAGACCGCAGTGCCCTGGAACCCACTGACACATGATACGATGGCCAGTTTTCAGGGCGACATCGTGTAATTCGGCCACTTTTCCCGACCAGATACTAACACCGTAGTGTACACACTCCTGAGTGAGACTACAGCAGCATATTGGTCTTTACCAAGCCATCGTCACCGCCGGCTTCACGAACTTGACCCAGATATGAGTGTTAGAATCCCACCAACCATGAAAAGGTGTATTACAAGCTTGTTTCACCGACTACGACTAGGTGTGGCATTCACTCGCCGTTACCTACACCTTATCGGCCGTGCCGACAGTCCCAATTGCGAGATGTGTGGCACTCCTGAGACTATCGAACACCTCCTGTGCGTCTGCCCACGATACCTCACGCAAAGAAATTCAATGGCGGCCGTCTTGTTGTCATCGAAGCAACAAGTTACAGAAAAAGTTCTGTTGGGACCACCGCCATGTCATCAGCGCGATATTCTGAAAGCGCTGAACATGTTTTTGCGCGATACAGAGCTCGACGAGAGACTGTAAATAGTTTTTGGACATTCAAGGACTTACTTCGTCGCCACTTTTTTTCCATCATCATCATCCGCATCTTCTCTCCACTCTCTATACTACCACTCTCCCCTTTCCTACTGCTAAGTAGCAGGCCAGAACATTGATTCAGGCCGACCTCTCAGCTTTTCTGCCATAATAAACCTTTTCTCTCTCTTTAGCAGCAGAAAGCCGGTGAACAAAAACAGGCCGTTCTGAGAAGCCCGTCATCGCTCCCAATTTCATTCTTACATGCGTTGCGAAGAAGCTTGTAGTTTTCTTTCAAGCTCGACCTTAGAAAAGGGGAGGTGGAGCGCTTGCCTCCTCCCCCCCCCCCCCCCCCCGAATAATCCTGCGCGTGCCTATAGATGAGAAGGATAACGAATGACGCACCCACAATGTGAACAGCACAAAGCTATCTTACCGAAGTTAGACTGCTGGATTTTGACACGTTAAAAATATTGTGCGCGGCTCAGCAGCGTGTCCGTAGTGAATAATTTTTGGGGTTTTAAGTTCTGGAACAACGATTTCATTACGAAGCAAGTCCGCAGTGGAGGCTCCGGACCGATTTTGACAACCTGGGGTTCCTGAGCGAGCACCTAAACGTAATCAACCGGGTGTTCTTGCATTTTGTCCCCATCGAAATGTGGCCGCCGCGGCCAGGAGTCGAACCCGCGCCTTCGAGCTTAGCAGCGCGACACCTCACTTCGAAAGAGTGAGAGGTGCAAGGAGGGCAAAGAAAAAGAAAAACTGAAGCGATAAACAAACTGAGCTGACTGGCAGGCATCCGTCTCGGAAGAAAGCAAAGTAAGGCGTGCAAATACAGAGCCAAGACAGGAAAACCAAATAAGACAAAGACCGACTGTCACGTGAAAAGTAACAGCTATGGCGGAAAGGAGGGCGTACAGAAAAATATCTGACGTGTACAGCTATAGAGCAGTTGTGCGTCTGCCTTAGAGATAGTAGCATGTAGGCGAAAAAAAGAAAAGGTCTGCATCAGGCGCGCTCTAAACGTACTCTGAGCGCACAGAAGGAAATACTTGTACCTTGAATGCCTGTCCCAATACAAGTGGAGTTTGGCTAGTATAACTATTTGAAGCTACAGGCTTACTAATAGACTTAATTATATAAATAGAATCTAATCCAGTCAACGCGTGGACCTAGCTAGGTGTCACCTAAAACACGTCAAGTGCAAAAGATCGCGCACGAAATTTAACACAGACAAGTACCACGACATCGACTAGACGCACCAGAAAGAACAGGGAAATTTATGACGCTTCAAGCAACAGGGCGCATTAATTTACTGTAGGAAGTCACGTATGTAACTCTGTATGTAATAATACCACAGCATGGGAAGCCAATGGTCGTTTCACACAAGGAAAAAACAATACAAGAGGGGAATGGTAACAGTAGTGTTTTATTTCGCTTCATTCCAAATAGAAAAAAAAACTAAAGCAAGTACGTATGGTGGAAATGTGCAATCAGTGAATTTACAATGGCAAGTGAGTGCACAACGCGAAACAAGTGTACAAGAAGGCAGTCTGCCCGGTCTTGAAGAGAAGTACGCTGTTTTGCCGCTAGCAAGTACCATGAATGAGCCTGCCCACCTGCCATCAACTTGACTTAATGAACACACTGATATAGGAATAACCGTACTGAGGTCACAGTACTGAGGTCACAAGTAGCGGCATGCTACGCTTTTGAATGGTACATTGATGCTGTTTGGAATGCTTGCCAGTGATGAAATGATTGGAAGAATAAGGATGAGCAAATGATATCGATGCCATAATGAAATATATCTGAATTAACCTGTGTCTAGATAATCGACAACTCGGCACCCTGCAAGTAATCAAGATGTCCAGCTCAAATCCTGCAAGAATTGCTGAAAACTATAAAGCGACTCACTGAGCTATGAAAAGCAACCCTGAAGGAATCCACCGATTACACCGGACTTGCCATGATTGGAATTGCATCGCAACAATCGAGTCGACTACCGAATGGAATGAACGCAGCAAGCATGCAAGCGCATCGCACACGCAGCATCGCACGAGTACAAACACAGACATGCGCACATGCATACAAACACATACACAGGCGCGCAGCTTCGCAATGTTCAAACCAGCAGCAGCGTACCATTCGAAAAGCACAGATTGTAAATGCAACCTTTTACAAGCAAGACTGCCAGATAAACCCGATGCTAGAGGCAGCCTCTAGCGCCGTAGCAGCGTAACACAGATCAGGTGTAAGGGCGTGTGGCTAGCCAGGAACTATTGGTCCAGATATCATACAGATGGTAGAATGAACTACTTCGTGGTCGTACGATGAGCAACTTGCGTCACAACGACGTCGCGCTGTTTTTTGGAAGTGCTTGTGTGGTAGCGTCGTGGCTGAAGACTTTTGGCGTAATGGCGGCGTGAAGAATGGCAAGAGCGAGGCGTGGAGCGCCGCTGTCAGCACTAGATGTGATGGACTGCAGCTCCACCGGGATGGGTCATGACGTGCAACTTGCTGGGAAGGCCTGGGAACGACAAGCAAACATCTTGTCAAGCACCTGTCAGCAGGTCAAGGTCGCACTATAGGTATGAAGATCTCGCTTAGAGCAGATGATAAAACAGTGCGACGAGAACAGCGACACGAAAGGAAATAATACCACAGGACAAGTCGTGTAGTATCATATTGACGAGGGCTAGGTGGGTCATAATTGGAGCAGCAGTATGCTTACACGAGCTGTTGATGGAGTGCAGAGTGGGGATTGCGGTCCTCAGGACAACAGCAGCCGTGAGGTAGAGACGTAGACGTGGTAGACCACGATGCCACAGGAGCTGGACTTATCCGCCAAGAACAAGTCCTGGCGGGGGGAAAAATCCACCGTGTGCGCCTGATGGCGAAAGCTGCAGTACTGAAATGACAAGAGGTATTTTTTAAATTACCCACCAGCAAACATTTTCTGTACGGGTGGAAAGAACTCGCTACTTACGCGCAATTTACGTAGTGCAGAACTGGGATAGCAGGTTTCTTGACGTAACAGGCCACCAACAGCAGAAGTGCAGACGCGGTCAGGCGCTGAATGGCACACTATGGAGTGGGGAAGGGGCACCAGTATTCCAACTGAAACGCCAAGCGAGCATTTCATTGATCACCCGCCAACAAAAATTTACGGCACGGCTTGGAAGAACTCTGTACGTACGCACAGTTGTCGCGATGCAGATATGGGATGGCAGCTTTCTTGAGCTATCACGATGCCAGCAGCCGCGACGATCGTGCAGACAGGCAGCCGTGAGAGCAAAGGCGGTGGACGTCTTTTGTCCGAGACGTAACCGGGTACATCGATGTCGCTAGCGTCAGTCGATGGTCCACCGGTCGTATCTGAAAATACAAAGAGACCTCTTGCTAAAAGACGAAAGGGGACAGAAAGCGCGTACTCACCGTGACAAGCGCTTTCGTAGCCATGGACTCTTAGGAGATTGTCTACGCGTCCAGCGGTGAAAAACACGGCGCGACACACGAAAAGAGCAAGGAACGAAGGTCCAAGCCAACTAGTAACCGAATAAGCAAGAAACAAAAAAGCGGACACCCACTTTGGCCACAGCGCGCCGCGCTGCGGTCCGATGGCAACGTCCATTCTTCAGTGACGACCTGCAAATGTCCCTAACATTCCGGATGCCATTTACTTCCCGACGTTCCCGCACGGGAGCGCTCTAGCGTGAAATTGTGGTCGGGAAGCAGCGGCATTCGGAACGGGCCGATGACCGTGTCGTCAGCGGAAGGAGGACCACTGCCAGCTGTAGCCTGCCTAGTGTTCGCTAACCCTCAACCTTTAAATCCCACCCCGTCCTCTCCGCTTCCGTCACGGGCACGACCCGTTGTGGCTACGGCCGTCTAAAGCACTTCGTGCCAAATTGAATGATGCTAATAATTTTGACAATTTCGCCAATCGGTTTTAGCTGAAGTTAATGACCGTGCCACGGTATGTGTACAGGGCCCACCTCAAAGTGTTTGTTGCCGAAGCTTGTACCGACGACGCAGTTGCCGAAGCTGTAGTAGCGAGGACAGCTAGATGCCTCGTTAAACCATAGGGTAGTGCCACGATGTTCGTCGGATTGTCCAGGCTTGACCTGCGGTTGGGAAGAGACATAAATACGTTAAAAGGCACCCAGGCGCGACTTGAAATGCTATTATGCACCAACCGGGTAAAACTATGGTGACCGTATATACATGGCGTCAAAGGTACTTACGGGAGATTTATGCCATGCAACGCATACGCGTATCTTCGTTCGGACACGACCAGCATAGCGTCCGATTGCAATGTGACGGGCAGTCTACAAGTGGCCGCTTCTTGACTGCCTTTTATACACTATACCCGGCTGTTCGCGCATGCGTACCGGCTCCAAGCCGTATTTACTTCGTGCGCCTTTATCGGTGTTCGCCACCTTGATCGCCGAAATTGACAAGGCTTCCCCATGCATACACTTCCACTAATACATGGTATACTATATGCCAAGTCTGATATGCACAAAAAGACGCGTTTCTTTGTACTTGTTTATAAAAAAAAAAGCTAGGTCTTCATCGAAACTTGGTGTGCACTTAAGGTCGCTGAAATGCGACATAAGTTCAGATGGTGACTCTCCAATTAATGAAATTCTACGCTCAGCTGATTTATGATTAATTAAGCGGCCTGCCGGCCTTGCTAGTAGAAGCGACCGCAGCCGTTATAATCTACATCAGTACGTGATGGTATAACATTATTAGTGCGTTTTACCAAACAGGTGTCCGTCCACCTTTTGTTCTTTCACCTGATGTTTGTTCCTTTGCGCGGTGGTGCGTGACATTCGTAGCTCACTGGAAGGCGAAAAAAAAATTCACTGATGGTTACTGCACACCCTAATGAGAAATTAAAATAGTCGGCGAGAACCCCCGGCACTAAAACAGTGAGTTTTAGCTCTGCGTACGTGCGTGCGCAAGGCAGCTGCTGGAAAAGGATGTCTGCCCGCATACGCAAAGGTGTTTGGAAGCCCAACTGAAACTGTTTAGTGTCTTTCCGAACATGTCTCTTCCACCAACATCGAGGAAACGATCTTCGAGAGTGCGCCTAGGTTTGTGTGCGATTTCTAAGTGCTCCTGATACTAATACAAGCCACCGCGTTGCCCTTTTGCCCGCGTCATCAATGCCAGGGGCTGATCGTATATAAAATTAAGGTTGTTAACCAGCCGTTCCACAATTCCGGAACACGTTACGAACATTTCTGACCGAAATCAACTCCCATATTCACTCGTATACTACCAGTATTACTTAGCACTGGTTAGTGTTGGCTAAGTCTATTCTAGGCTTACTGTTGACACATGTCTGCTAGTGCTGCCGGACTTTGGCTGGATGAGCACTAGCGCTGTCTAGGTTATCTCAAATGTTGGCTAGTATTGGATAATACACACTGGCTAAAAAAGCCACACGGTCCCATTATGCAATTGCCTAAGGCGACTCCAAGGCGAAAGCCATCTTCTTTTTTTTTTTCTCAGTCGATTATATTGAAGCTTTGTGCACCTCGCGTGGTTTTGCACTGCCTCCGGGATCGGCCCACCTTTGGCCAAGCGATGGTCATGTGACGTCACGTTATGCAACGTCAAAGTGAGGTCGTGATGACGTCAAAAATTTTGGTAACTTATGACATAATCATGACGCCATAGGGTTACGTCATCACGTGTTGATGATCTTCAGCATCACTCGTGTTGACGCCGACGGTCACTTTTCGCGTTTGACGAGGCATCTAAGGCTTTCGCCTTAATAATGGCTAATGGTCGGCTATAAATGGCTGAATGATCTCGAATTTTGGGTAATGTTTGGCTATGAGCTGTCGCAACAGCGGCACTGTCTTCGTTCAATCTCAAACCAGTTCTTTGGGTTGTCTACAACACTTTCTCTCTCTCTGCTGCAGGACGATCGTGTGTTTCGCCGTTCACCACCATGCGGGGAGGGGAGGGAGGCTGCGGTTCTCCGGACGGGGCTGCCTCGCGCCGGTTGTCCCGCTGGACGCTGCTGCTTCGTCAGCGGTCGTCGCAGTCCGGCAGCTTCGAGTCTGAGACGCCGCCCCGTCGTTGCTCCATAGTGTCTGGCGCCGGTGGGCACGCATCGGGTGAGAAGGAAAACTGGTTTCCTGCACTTTGTTGAACCCAAGTACGAGATAGATAGATAGATAGATAGATAGATAGATAGATAGATAGATAGATAGATAGATAGATAGATAGATAGATAGATAGATAGATAGATAGATAGATAGATAGATAGATAGATAGATAGATAGATAGATAGATGGCTGCATGCATTCCAAAAATTTGAGGTGTATCGAATATGTGTGACAGTGACAGTTGAGTGGAAGTGCACCGCGATCCTCATGCTGATGCAACACTGACACACATGCGCAGCTCGCGCGTTGACGGACAGAAACTTCCCAGAGGCATACAGTGAGTTCAAATGCCGAAGCAACGAAACCAAACACGCTCAAATGGCTGCAATAATGCGCGAATAAGACTTGTGTGCCGTGGGAATTCTGCGCAGAACTCGTACAGGGATATCCCGGATCTTATTTTCTACGTATTTAGGCTCTCTGCCTGCAGTAACACTTTATCTTCATATCAGCTGCAGCATTAACCTTATCAATATAATCAATGACTGAACATCGCTGGGTCATTGTAGGCGTCTGTGGAAGCGAGGCAGTCCAGCTGGTTGCGTACACAAGAAGAAGCAGCCTGGTCTTGCTCTCCGCCATGGCGGACTGCGCTGGAGTACAGGTGAGATGTCCTGTTTATACGATCGTAGTGTGATGCTCTGTTCCACATGGCCAGCGATAGCATTGACAAGCAACCTGGTTTGATGAGAAGGACGTTCAAGTACAGCTTTGTAATCGCTATTAGCAGTAGCGTAGCCAGAAATTTTTTTTCGGAGGAGGCGGGTGGGGGGGGGGGATGTTCGAACTTGCCAACCCCCCTTGGCTATGCCCCTGACGATCAGATATATCAATGGCCAGGTCATTTTAAATACAACCAGCGCTATTTGACTGAAACAAAGGCAATATATGCACATTTATTTGAACATGTACACACGTTTCAGGAACTTTTAAAGCCTAAGTTTAACATTATTCCGAGTAAATGTTACTGGAATGAACAGTGGACAATTTCTTCGCCATTTGGGACGGGTAGATAACACAGAACGTTCAGCTAAATTTCACTATGCGTTGTCCCTTCGAATATTTGTTGAAACTGTAGTAATGCTCAATCCAACCTGGTTAAAAGCAATCAACATTTCTAGCCATCACAGATGTAACCATTATTTGGGGTGAACAGCGCTGATTACCTTTATTTACGCACGCACGCACATACGCACGCACGTGCACACGCACACACACACGCACACGCACACACACACACACACACACACACACACACACACACACACACACACACACACGCGCAGACAAACACACGGACACACGCACACACACCGTTAAACGGATAGAGTTACTCAAAATTTACGAATGCGTTAACGTTTATACAGAAATACATGTAATTATTTCCTTCGACAGGCTGGCAACTGACACCGAAAGGGTCACCATGCCTGCACATACTCTTTGACAAAAGCAATAAGAGCAAACAAAGATGAACACAAGACGAAGTAGCCCAACAGTCGAGGCTTCTGAATGCAAAAAGTCCCGTTTTAAAAGCGAGAGCTTAACTGGCCTAGTCGAGCAATTTTCGATGTGTATCTCCGCGTGGCCTTGAAGCGAAGAACGGATACCCCGGGAGAAGCTGCGCGAAATTTAGTTTTGGCGTTGGAGTTGTGCACGAGCCTGCAGCGAACGCGTTCGTCAGCTCGTTTGTCCACCCAGCGCCTCCTATATATTTTGAAAAAAAAAATTGGCCGCGTATCTGCGTGCTTCGCTGCAAATGTCGTGTAAAGACGATAGAAGAGGCGCTGTGTGAGATATGGACGCCATCTGGCAATACGTCGGGAAACATGAGTGCTGTGTTGCGTGCTGGTAGTCCCGGCGCAGCAGCAGGCGAAGACCTTAGCAGAGAAACGTCCGCACTCAACGAGTACTCTCCACACACTCTTTTATTTACACGTCGCCTGGGTAAAACAGGAACGCCAGAGCGGCGCCCACAACCGGCAGCCTGAAGGCCGCCCACAACGCTGCTTTTTCATTTTTTAAATATTTTTTTCACCTTCTTGGCCTTCTCAAAACTAAAGTTTTTCAACACCAACCCATGGCATTCGTACAGTGCAATACAGAACCGAAACCGAAACACAACAATGAGCTCGTGCGAAGGGCACGGAGGAAGGCAAATTTCAGCGCAGTCGCATTTTCAGCTTTGTTGAAACAGCGCTCACTAGACGACGACGAAGTAAAAGAAGGCACAGGACAGGCAGCGCCTGTCCTGTGCCTTCTTTTACTTCGTCGTCGTCTAGTGAGCGCTGTTTCAACAAAGATGAACGCATACCAACTCGCTCAAGCTTCCATTCTTATGCATTTTCAGCGCAGCTTAAGAAACTAGGGTCCTTAAAATTACGTATGTATGCATTTTCTATTAAAGGAACACGCCACCTAATACTTACCTAGTGATGTTGCACCTCAGATATGCATGATATTTACTTTTTGATCGACAACGTTCACAAGTATGAACAGCCGTACCAGTTCAAGACGGCTGGCCCTTGGGCAAGTGGTTCAACTTTGGCCGAGTGGCTGAATCGAGGGACGTGCCGACAAACAGAAAGACAGACAGACAGAAAGACAGACCAAAATTTGTGCGTTTAAGTTCCCCAAGAAAGACTATCGTCTTTAAAATAGAGGAGGCACTGGTCCACCTCTCCGAATGCCTTTCCTCAGCGTCCTAGGTGAACACGCAATGAGCGCGCGCATCTGCTAGCAGGGGAGCACGCGAGCGTCTGTTGGTGGTTTATGGGCCTGGCGTTTCTGGCATCCGCAGCGGAGACGGTTTTGAAAACTGACGAAACGACGTTAGTGAGTGCACGCAGTACGGAATGTTCGACTAGTCATATCGTACGATTGGCAAACTGTGCTTCGGCTACGAGGGTACACAAGCATAACCAAGTCAGCGCCTCCTCTGACCAAGTAAACATGCTTTCGCTTGCATAACCGGGCCTAGCCGAGCTAAGCCGCAGTTATTTCTTTCCGCGTCCTCGTCTTCCCGAACAGGGCATGGCCAGCGGTGCCGTCGACGTCCCGGACGGCGCCGACGCGACGGAAGCCGTCGCGGCAGACGTCGCCGCGACGGGCGACCGCGGCGCGCCCCCTTTCGAGAGCTTCCTGGAGGAAGCGCGGCTGCGCTGTGCGAGCGCCACCGAGGAACAGCTGGCCGACTTTGTCAAGAAGAACAGGGACAGCTTCGCGCGGCTGTTGCGCATCGAGTCCTGCCGGGTACGCGGTGCGACTACCTGCATGGGCAGTGGGGGCGCCGCCCCCGCCTCGTCGACGTCGTCGGGAGGGGGCCCCAGCAGCGACCGCGACTCGGGCGTCTTCACGGAGCCCGAAGGAGCGACCGCTAACGGCGTCGCCGGTGGCCCCACGGCGTCGTCCAGTGAGGGTGACCTCAGGGAGGCCCTCGTAAGGACTCCCGAACCGGACGCCCTCTCCATGGGCTCTGCGGACTTGAGGGCGCTTCTCAGGGCTTGCCCGTTCTGGGACAGGTGAGCAGTTTATTGAGTGAGTGTATTTCCTGGATTGGTCATTTTCGTATTACAAGGGCTTATACTGTATTCCATTGCGACAGGCATTATCATCGACTGACAATAAATGCCTGAAATTTACATAACGTTACGCCATGTATCTGTAAATGAAATTTAAAGTGCTAGTGTAAGTGCTAGAATAAATTATAGCGTATTTTACAGCAATTTATTGCAATTGCAACGTAAATAATTGTCTAATTATTTGCATCCAGTCATGCTATATTTCTTAATAAACCGAATTCAACGACCCGCTCAAGTTACATGCGATAGTTATCTGCTGTCAGCGAGCATTTCTGAAAAGCCAAAAAAATTTTCGGAAATTCCTGCCGAGTCGCCCGATGTCCGACGTTTCGTTAAAAAGGCCCTTCGACCCAAATTACGTATTTTCTCTTTATCGACCGTTTGCTTGCTATGGGTCTTGGTGACTGCTGTGGAACCAGTAAAATCGGGGAGTGCGACGCGTTCGTTATTGTAATCTTTTCCCGAAGTGGGTTTGCG
Organism: Rhipicephalus sanguineus; assembly: GCF_013339695.2. Taxonomy (NCBI): domain Eukaryota; kingdom Metazoa; phylum Arthropoda; class Arachnida; order Ixodida; family Ixodidae; genus Rhipicephalus; species Rhipicephalus sanguineus. Next base: position 60,327,724 of record NC_051185.1, read on the forward strand.
CGGCGACTGCAGCGTCGTACATCAATGATTTCTGCGGCCGGAAGTGAGGTATCGCTCAGCTTATGCTGGGTATTTCGCTTGGCCGAAAATGAAGAATATATTGCGCACGCTTTCGACGTACACATTGCGAGGAATTTACAAATTGTAATAAGTTTAATACTTGTTGGAGCTGTGAAAAAGACACCAATTTGTCCATCAATTTCAATTTCTGTGGTTCTCTAGACCACTGCAGCGCTGTCGAATGGTCTCCGTTAGATTTACTCTATATGCTACCTTTAAATGAGTCATATACAGTAACTGTAGTCTGCGCAAGGCGCAGCCTTCATCAACGCATCGTCCTTTGTATTTCTGCATCAGGGCAAAATCATTTATTCCTCTATGGCAAAACACCGAATTTCCCTGCACTGTCAACTGCTGGTGTTATAGTTTTCACCTACCAGCGTTATTTTGTTCAGTCAACTTCAGCAACACCACCTAGATTAGTTGTGTTGACTTGAGTTTGGGCGCGTTTCTCATTCCTCCGCGTTCCATTACGCATTCCTGTATGGCCCTCATCGCGGTCGTCTTCTTGTGGCATTGGTCTCTCGGTGGCGTCCCTGGAACTTCTAGCGGCATGTCTTCGTACGTAACAACGCATAGCGCGTCGCTTCCTCGTGGGAGCTGGCGTTCAATGTCCGTCCAGTCGGAGGAGCTCTCCGTTTCTGACGTGTTTTGACCTCTCATTTGTGCACATAGAGTCGTCGGCTAAATTGTGCGACACCGAATCCGTCACAAATTGCGGCGCCCGCTTGCGGCAGGAAGGTCACCATGTGCTGCAGCGTTCTGGTACAGCAAAATGTGAGCCGCGTTTTGAGTTGGAAGCAGACAAAACCACACTGACACGTCACTGGGTGAGTGAAATTCGAAAGGGTATGTCAATTTGGGTCGTCTGCTTTTATTTTGAATCTGTAAGTTCAATCACTTCTGTTTGCGAGCGTCTATCCCCAAAAACATTTTTGCATTCATCTGAGCACAATACAGGAGCGCGTTGGAACGTAAAACTACATGGTTGAAATTTGGGGCCAGGGCCCCTATAAACACGGTACTGCCTCCACCAAAGCGATCGTGGGCAGCAAAATGTTTCAACCATAAGTTCTATCGCGAAACTTTAGGCAACAAAAATGCTTAATTGACCATACAGCCGTCTGCTCAGTGTTCGGTAGTACCTTCATTGCCAATAGTGCACAGAATTGGCAAAAGTAAGTCGCGCCTCTAAATTAGGACGCCGTGCCACAAAGCGGTTTGTTAGGCTCGATATTTACTGAAAGAATGAGTAAGGGGAAGGGACACTGGCATATGCGGAATTATGAGCGTCTGCGTTAGTGTGCACGTAATATACGTATACATACGATGGGTGTCAAGCAACTTTGAGGAAAGCGGGTCTAGCCCTTCACCCCCCTGGCTAGGCACCAGCTGGTATATCGGGCTATGTGTGCACCATTATGGGAACCTCTTATGCGGAGATTTTCAGCTTAATATAAGAAGCTTGTTCGTGTGATGCTTGCACCGTTTTTAAGATGAATCCTAACCATCTCGCCCAATTGTCTGCTCTACTAAGCTTTATAGCGAGTTAATTCTTTTTTGCCTTCCCTCCACTAAAGTTCGTAATGGCATGGATTTCCATATTCATCTCCTCCTCCTCGTTATTATTATTATTATTATTATTATTATTATTATTATTATTATTATTATTATTATTGTTGTTGTTGTTGTTGTTGTTGTGTTGTTGTTGTTGTTGTTGTTGTTGTTGTTGCGGTTGTTGTTCTTGTATCCAGGTCCCCGTCTTCCACAACCATTGCGACTTCAACTTCTACAAATTATCATTATTTGTTGTCTGTGATGCTGCTGATGCGTGCAGTGTGCTTTGCATAGTTCACCACTGAAGCAGATGCTGCCATCGTCCCATCTTTCCAGGGCCAGTGGCGCTTTCCTGAGCGACGCCGTGTCCGAGCCCCAGTTGAGGCCGAAACCCCCGCGCCCGTTCTCCGAGTTCCCGACGACGCTGCAGGCCAGCGCATGCGGCAGCGCCACGAACGCGTTCGGCGGCATTCCGAGCCGGATGAGCTCCTCGTTCCATTTCACCACAACGAGGACGCACTTCGAGTACTGCGGGGAGACCAACACATTCAGGTGAGGCAGGATCGAGGTGGTCCCTCAAATACAGACAGAAGCTCAAGGGCAGGTGGGGGCTCGACGGGATTGGAAATCACTGTAGATAGTAAAGCGCAACTAATCGACGTGACACAAGAAAGGAACGCACAGGTCGAACTTTCAACAGTGAATATTTTCCCCCTTTTCGCGGAATTAATACAGAAAGATAAATGGGGGTAGAGCGAGCGACCTTCAACATTCAGACCCACGACTATCCTTTGGCTACAGGCCCGACAAGTGTTTGTTATCAGTATGTGCAATAGTAAATGAAAATTTCGATTTTTTTTTGACAAAAGTTAAGAAGACAACAGCAAACAAAATTGCACAAAGCAGTCTTTCACCAATGCCAAGCCGCCTAGTCACGTAATCATTTTACTGAGGTGAAGCGAAAGGATGAACAATAATGCACAATTTCTAAGTATCACGCGGGGAAATTGATTTCTTTTTTACTGAGATCAACTGAGGCCATGCTTACACAGGCGCCCCCCAGGCGCAATTTCAACGGCTGGTGTCCCGTCGATTAGTTGCGCTATACAATCTAGAGTGATGCTATACTACCACGCCCAGTCTTCAACCTTAGCAGGGATAGCAAATCCTTGAACAAGGGAAGTCCACACGCCATGGGATTTGTCTTAGTCTGTGCAAGGTAGCTCGAAAAACTATGAAACTTGTTCTCGTAAGTACCAAAGATAAGTTCCATAATTTGCCAAGGTACCTTGCCCAGAGTAAAGGCCGTAGCACATAGCAACGTTCTAGAAACGCTGGTATATAGAGCGACATTTCGTGACGAACTTCGGGCGTCAAGTAAGGGCGCGTCGGCACGAGGCAGCATCTTCGATGTGTCGCAATAGACGCGCAGAACGCCACCGGGCGTCGCGTGTTCTCCGTCGCACGAACTTCGTCGCTCGGACGCCGGCAAAACGGCCCATGTATGCCAGCCTTGAAGGGGTACTGACACTTTTTTTCAAAGGCGAGTTTACTCTGCCATACAAATCTCCTGTATGTAGAGACGGCTCTGAGTAAGTGTGAAGCTCAGCAAATGCTGATAAAATATTTTAATTTGATAATAAAGTCAATTTTTCCACGGCGCACCTACTGACATCGACACTAGCTTGACGTCAGGCTACAGTACAAATTCTTATGACTTCACGCAGCAGTCTGGCTAGTTGTGATGACGTTGGGAACCAAAACTTCCAAGATGGCAGCTTGTGCATCATCAAAACTTCCAAAATGGCCGCTTGTGCGTCACCAATGGATCCACGGTGCGGAGCGGCCGAGGAAACGTCACTATATATTGTGCGAGCACGTGACGAGGAGCTCGTACCGTGTTGTGACGTCAGGGTACAGTAGGAACCGAAACTAGCTTTTAAAAACATACTCTAATTACTTTTTTAGGGTGCACTCGCGCTTAGCACTATCTTTTCTAGGCTCTTGAGGGCTTGACCTTTCATTTGACGCAAAAAAACGAGAACTGAAAATATTCGTGTCAGTACTCCTTTAAGGTAAGTCCCATAGTGTGTCGACTTACCTTGTTCGAGGACTTTTCTTCCGATCAAGCTTCCATCATCCCCTCGACCAAACTAAGTCCCTTTACGATACGCTGGCTTCATTGACATTCCTAGTTCTTCGAATTACCACTATGACGCCTCTGAGGAAGACGATCTGACCTTTGGTATCTCGTGTCTATTTATAAGGACTACCATGTCAATGCAGCAGCTGTAATTTCACTTGCGATATCAACTTGTCCTACGGATAACCCAATATATGAGGTCTAGTTATTCGGTAGAAAGCCTGGCACATAAAAGGAACAACTGCACTGCGAAACTCGGAAGTGGCCTTGTCTGCTGAGTTTGCAAAGAAATGTAAGTAATTGTCACATCTAGTTGGCTACGAGAAGTGCTACTCTGTAGGAGCCACGTATGAGATCACATTACCAATAACCTTGCCGCCTAAGAGCGTCCATCCCTCACCTGCCTTCGCTCTGGAACTGTAATATATAAATGGTTTTGTGTATTACTCGCTACATTACATGCTCAGGTTCTTTTTTTCTCTTAATATAATCCCAAATATCAAGTACCCCAATTTGTTATGTAGTCCACTGAACTGTCGTCTAGTCTTCTGGCGCTGCGCTCAACATTCCTCGCTCCATCGCTTGAAGTGTGCTTCCTAACTTGGTCACAAGCGTCACTGTTAACCTCCAACTTAGTGTAACTTGTGGCATCTAACTACGGCAACCTACTGAAATTTTCATTTTGAACTGCCGTGAACTTACCGCTGGTAAAACGAATCTGACTTGGGAGTACGAAACGCGAAGCAATAATGTAAACAAAACGTACTTCCTCTCTCTGTCCAGGTTCCGTAACCAAGAGGTGAGCGCGAGCCTTGAGAGCAGCTACGAGAGCTTGTCCGAGAGCGAGGACGAGGAGGAGTCCCCTGATGGCGACGAGCACCACCGCCTAGCGGCGACAACCGCAGCTCGTAGCCCCACTGTGCAGTCAGAGGTAAGCACCTAGTTAAGCGCCACGCGTGTGTTTTGTATATGTTCATCTTCACGAATTTGCGCGAGCACAGGGAGACAAATAAGAGATACACAAAGACGAGCGCAACGCTCGTCTGTGTATCTTTGGGAAAGATGAATGTGTTCGAACTAGGCTGACTTGCAGTATTGTATATACTGTCACAACCACGTGACAATATATACGAGACGCTGTACGTGGCTTGGACCCGCTGTCGTTTCATTTACTATAAACAGTGCGTCGGCGTTATGCACAAAGCTTTCTTTTTCGGGGCCACAGTTCTTAAATATTATCGAAAAAAGAAGCTCAATCAAAATTGCCCACGTTAGGAATTGCCATGTCATGAAATGACTGTGGTGCTATGGGAACATCCTCAAATTCTGGTATAGTTTCCGATTCGGTAATGATGGAATTTTGAACTAATGACAGCGGCCGTAGCAGCCCTTGGATCCAATCGGAACCCACTAGGTGACGAATTGTACAGTGTGGCGAGGTTTGATATAGATGGCCCTTCAATGTCTTTGCACGTGAAGATGTGGTTTCGGAATAACGTGAACGCGACTTTCTTGGTTCCTTTTTAAGACTAGGCTGTCATTTGTTCGTCCTCGTGGAAGCTAAATTTACCGATCCTCTGTAGTATACTCTAGATCTCCATATGGTTCATCGCGTAAAATTTGAAATTCCGAAGTGTTTAAGGCAGCTCTAGTCTCCAATAGATAGTTTGA